>NW_027480515.1:1500000-1800000 GCF_051401765.1 Calliopsis andreniformis | reverse complement strand
AATCCTGAATCCTCAATCTTCAGCCCTCAGTCCTCAAGAATCAGTAGTCCATCCTCAATCCTCAATAGAATATCATGATTTCACAGTTTTCAATACTCAATACTCAACCTGCAATCTTCAAGTCTCTATCCACAAACATCAATTCTCATCACTCAACCCTCAAAACTCAGTCCCCAATCATCAATATTCAAGCCTCAATCCTCAATCCTCAATCCACAATCCTCAACCTTCAATCCTCAATACTCAATCTTCAATCCTCAATCCTCAACCCTCAATCCTCAATCCTCAGTCCTCAAACCTCAGTCCTGGATCCTCAGTCCTGAATCCTCAATCTTCAGCACTCAGTCCTCAACAATCAGTGGTCAATCCTCAATCCTCAATAGAATATCATGAATTCACAGTTTTCAATACTCAATACTCAGCCTGCAATCTTCAAATCCCTATCCACAAACATCAATTCTCATCACTCAACCCTCAAAACTCAGTCCCCAATCATCAATATTCAAGCCTCAATCCTCAATCCTCAATCCACAATCCTCAACCTTCAATCCTCAATACTCAATCTTCAATCCTCAATCCTCAACCCTCAATCCTCAATCCTCAGTCCTCAAACCTCAATCCTGGATCCTCAATCCTGAATCCTCAATCTTCAGCCCTCAGTCCTCAACAATCAGTGGTCAATCCTCAATCCTCAATAGAATATCATGAATTCACAGTTTTCAATACTCAATACTCAGCCTGCAATCTTCAAATCCCTATCCGCAAACATCAATTCTCATCACTCAACCCTCAACACTCAGTCCCCAATCCTCAATATTCAAGCCTCAATTCTCAATCCTCAATCCACAATCCTCAACCTTCAATCCTCAATACTCAATCTTCAATCCTCGATCCTCAATCCTCAATCCTCAATTCGCAATCCTCAATAGTCAATCTTCAATCCTCAATACTCAATATTCAATCCTCAATCCTCAATCCTCAATCCTCAATCCTCATTCTTCGATCCTCAATACCCAATCCTCACTCTTCAATCCTCAATCCTCAATCCTCAATTCTCAATCCTCAATCCTCCGTCCTTAGTCCTCAAACCCCAATCCTCAACCCTCAGCCCTCATCCTCAATCCTCAATCCTCAATCCTCAATCCTCAATCCTCAATCTTCAATCCTCAATACTCAATCTTCAATCCTCAATCCTCAGTCCTCAAACCTCAATTCCGAATCCTCAAGCCTGAATCCTCAATCTTCAGCCCTCAGACCTCAACATTCAGTTGTCAATCCTCAATCCTCAATAGAATATCCTCAATTCACAGTTTTCAATACTCAATACTCAATCTGCAATCTTCAACTCTCTATCCAGAAACATAAATTCTCATCACTCAACCCGCAACACTCAGTACTCAATGTTCAATCCTAATCCTCAATTCTGAATCTTCAATCCTCAATACTGAATCTTCAATCCGCAATCGTCAATCCCCAATCCTCAATCCTCAATCCTCAATCCTCAATCTTCAATCCTCAATACTCAATCTTCAATCCTCAATCCGCAATTCTCAATCCTCATTCGTCAATCCTCAATACCCAATCCTCAATCTTCAATCCTCATTCCTCAATTCTCAATTCTCAATCCTCAATCCTCAATCCTCAATCCTCATTCTTCGAACCTCCATACCCAATCCTCAATCTTCAATCCTCAATCCTCAATCCTCAATTCTCAATCCTCAATCCTCCGTCCTTAGTCCTCAAACCCCAATCCTCGACCCGCAGCCCTCATCCTCAATCCTCAATCCTCAATCCTCAATCCTTAATCTTCAATCCTCAATACTGAATCTTCAATACTCAATCCTCAGTCCTCAAACCTCAATTCTGAATCCTCAATCCTGAATCCTCAAGCTTCAGCCCTCATTCCTCAACAATCAGTTGTCAATCCTCAATCCTCAATAGAATATCATCATTTCACAGTTTTCAATACTCAATACTCAATCTGCAATCTTCAAATCTCTATCCACAAACATCAATTCTCGTCATGCAACCCTCAACACTCAGTCCCCAATCCTCAATATTCAATCCTCAATCCTCAATCCTCAATCCACAATCCTCAACCTTCAATTCTCAATACTCAATCTTCAATCCTCAATCCTCATTCTTCAATCCTCAACACCGAATCCTCAATCTTCAATCCTCAATCCTCAATCCTCAATTCTCAATCCGAAATCCTCAATCCTCAATACTCAACCTTCAATCCTCAATCCTCAATCCTCAATCCTCAATCCTCATTCTTCAATCCTCAACACCCAATCCTCAATCTTCAATCGTCAATCCTCAATCCTCAATTCTCAATCCTAAATCCTCAATCCTCAGACCTCAATCATCAATACTCAACCCTCAGTCCTAGTCCTCAATCCACAACGCTCAATCCTCGATCCTCAATCTTCAGTCATCAATATTCAACCTTCAATCCTCAATCCTCAATCCTCAATACTCAATCCTCAATCCTGAATGTTCTATCCTCAATACGCAATCCTCAATCTTCAATCCTCAATTCTCAATTCTCAATCCTCAATCCTCAATCCTCAATCCTCAATCTTAATCTTCAATCCTCAGTACTCAATCTTCAATCCTCAATCCTCAATCCTCAATCCTCAATCCTCAATCTTCAATCCTCAATACTCAATCTTCAATCCTCAATCCTCAATCCTCAATCCTCAATCCTCAATCCTCAATCCTCAACCGTCAATCTTCAGTCCTCAATACTCAATCTTCAATCCTCAATCCTCAATCCTCAATGCTCAATACTCAATCCTCATTCTTCAATCCTCAATACCCAATCCTCAATCTTCAATCCTCAATCCTGAATCCTCAATCCTCAATCCTCAATCCTCAATCCTCAATCCTCTATCCTCAATCCTCAATCCTCAATCCTCAATCCTCAATCTTCAATCCTCAATACTCAATCTTCAATCCTCAATCCTCAATCCTCAATCCTCAATCCTCAATCCTCAACCCTCAATCGTCAATCTTCAAACATCAATACTCAATCTTCAATCCTCAATCCTCAATCCTCAATCCTCAATCCTCATTCTTCAATCCTCAATACACAATCCTCAATCTTCAATCCTCAATCCTCAATCCTCAATTCTCAATCCTCAACCCTCAGGCCTCTCTCCTCAAACCTCAATCCTGAATCCTCAATCCTGAATCCTCAAGCTTCAGCCCTCATTCCTCAACAATCAGTTGTCAATCCTCAATCCTCAATAGAATATCATCATTTCACAGTTTTCAATACTCAATACTCAATCTGCAATCTTCAAATCTCTATCCACAAACATCAATTCTCATCATGCAACCCTCAACACTCAGTCCCCAATCCTCAATATTCAATCCTCAATCCTCAATCCTCAATCCACAATCCTCAACCTTCAATTCTCAATACTCAATCTTCAATCCTCAATCCTCAATACTCAATCCTCAATTCTCAATCCTCGATCCTCTGCCCTCAGTCCTCAAACCTCAATCCTCAACCCTCAGCCCTCATCCTCAATCCTCAGTCTTCAATCCTCAATCCTCAACCCTCAATCCTCAATCCTCAATCCTCAGTCCTCAAACCTCAAACCTGAATCCTCAATCCTGAATCCTCAACCTTCAGACCTCAGTCCTCAACAATCAGTTGTCGATTCTCAATCCTCAATAGAATATAATCAATTCACAGTTTTCAATACTCAATACTCAATCTGGAGTATTTCAAATCTCTATCCACAAACATCAATTCTCATCATTCAACCCTCAACACTCAGTCCCCAATCCTCAATCTTCAATCCTCAATCCTCAATCCTCAATCCTCGATCCTCAATCTTCAATCCTCAATACTCAATCTTCAATCCTCCATCCTCAATCCTCAATCCTCTATCCTCAATCTTCAATCCTCAATACTCAATCTTCAATCCTCAATCCTCAATCCTCAATCCTCAATCCTCATTCTTCAAAACTCAACACCCAATCGTCAATCTTCAATCCTCAATCCTCAATCCTCAATTCTCAATCCTAAATCCTCAATCCTCAATCCTCAATCCTCAATCCTCAATCCTCAATCCTCAACCGTCAATCTTCAGTCCTCAATACTCAATCTTCAATCCTCAATCCTCAATCCTCAATGCTCAATACTCAATCCTCATTCTTCAATCCTCAATACCCAATCCTCAATCTTCAATCCTCAATCCTGAATCCTCAATCCTCAATCCTCAATCCTCAATCCTCAATCCTCTATCCTCAATCCTCAATCCTCAATCCTCAATCCTCAATCTTCAATCCTCAATACTCAATCTTCAATCCTCTATCCTCAATCCTCAATCCTCAATCCTCAATCCTCAACCCTCAATCGTCAATCTTCAAACATCAATACTCAATCTTCAATCCTCAATCCTCAATCCTCAATCCTCAATCCTCATTCTTCAATCCTCAATACACAATCCTCAATCTTCAATCCTCAATCCTCAATCCTCAATTCTCAATCCTCAACCCTCAGGCCTCTCTCCTCAAACCTCAATCCTGAATCCTCAATCCTGAATCCTCAAGCTTCAGCCCTCATTCCTCAACAATCAGTTGTCAATCCTCAATCCTCAATAGAATATCATCATTTCACAGTTTTCAATACTCAATACTCAATCTGCAATCTTCAAATCTCTATCCACAAACATCAATTCTCATCATGCAACCCTCAACACTCAGTCCCCAATCCTCAATATTCAATCCTCAATCCTCAATCCTCAATCCACAATCCTCAACCTTCAATTCTCAATACTCAATCTTCAATCCTCAATCCTCAATACTCAATCCTCAATTCTCAATCCTCGATCCTCTGCCCTCAGTCCTCAAACCTCAATCCTCAACCCTCAGCCCTCATCCTCAATCCTCAGTCTTCAATCCTCAATCCTCAACCCTCAATCCTCAATCCTCAATCCTCAGTCCTCAAACCTCAAACCTGAATCCTCAATCCTGAATCCTCAACCTTCAGACCTCAGTCCTCAACAATCAGTTGTCGATTCTCAATCCTCAATAGAATATAATCAATTCACAGTTTTCAATACTCAATACTCAATCTGGAGTATTTCAAATCTCTATCCACAAACATCAATTCTCATCATTCAACCCTCAACACTCAGTCCCCAATCCTCAATCTTCAATCCTCAATCCTCAATCCTCAATCCTCGATCCTCAATCTTCAATCCTCAATACTCAATCTTCAATCCTCCATCCTCAATCCTCAATCCTCTATCCTCAATCTTCAATCCTCAATACTCAATCTTCAATCCTCAATCCTCAATCCTCAATCCTCAATCCTCATTCTTCAAAACTCAACACCCAATCGTCAATCTTCAATCCTCAATCCTCAATCCTCAATTCTCAATCCTAAATCCTCAATCCTCAATACTCAATCTTCAATCCTCAATCCTCAATCCTCAATCCTCAATCCTCATTCTTCAATCCTCAACACCCAATCCTCAATCTTCAATCCTCAATCCTCAATCCTCAATTCTCAATCCTAAATCCTCAATCCTCAGACCTCAATCATCAATACTCAACCCTCAGTCCTAGTCCTCAATCCACAACGCTCAATCCTCGATCCTCAATCTTCAATCATCAATATTCAACCTTCAATCCTCAATCCTCAATCCTCAATACTCAATCCTCAATCCTCAATGTTCTATCCTCAATACGCAATCCTCAATCTTCAATCCTCAATTCTCAATCCTCAATCCTCAATCCTCAATCCTCAATCCGCAATCCTCAATCTTAATCTTCAATCCTCAGTACTCAATCTTCAATCCTCAATCCTCAATCCTCAATCCTCAATCCTCAATCTTCAATCCTCAATACTCAATCTTCAATCCTCAATCCTCAATCCTCAATCCTCAATCCTCAATCCTCAATCCTCAACCGTCAATCTTCAGTCCTCAATACTCAATCTTCAATCCTCAATCCTCAATCCTCAATGCTCAATACTCAATCCTCATTCTTCAATCCTCAATACCCAATCCTCAATCTTCAATCCTCAATCCTGAATCCTCAATCCTCAATCCTCAATCCTCAATCCTCAATACTCTATCCTCAATGCTGAATCCTCAATCCTCAATCCTCAATCCTCAATCCTCAATCCTCAATACTCAATCCTCAATCCTCAATGTTCTATCCTCAATACGCAATCCTCAATCTTCAATCCTCAATTCTCAATCCTCAATCCTCAATCCTCAATCCGCAATCCTCAATCTTAATCTTCAATCCTCAGTACTCAATCTTCAATCCTCAATCCTCAATCCTCAATCCTCAATCCTCAATCTTCAATCCTCAATACTCAATCTTCAATCCTCAATCCTCAATCCTCAATCCTCAATCCTCAATCCTCAATCCTCAACCGTCAATCTTCAGTCCTCAATACTCAATCTTCAATCCTCAATCCTCAATCCTCAATGCTCAATACTCAATCCTCATTCTTCAATCCTCAATACCCAATCCTCAATCTTCAATCCTCAATCCTGAATCCTCAATCCTCAATCCTCAATCCTCAATCCTCAATACTCTATCCTCAATGCTCAATCCTCAATCCTCAATCCTCAATCTTCAATCCTCAATACTCAATCTTCAATCCTCAATCCTCAATCCTCAATCCTCAATCCTCAATCCTCAACCCTCAATCGTCAATCTTCAAACATCAATACTCAATCTTCAATCCTCAATCCTCAATCCTCAATCCTTAATCCTCATTCTTCAATCCTCAATACACAATCCTCAATCTTCAATCCTCAATCCTCAATCCTCAATCCTCAATACTCAATCCTCAATCCTCAATTTCCAATCCTCGGTCCCAAATCCTCAATATTCAATACTCACTCCTCAATCCTCAAACTTCAATCCACAATACTCAGTCTTCAATCCTCAATCCTCAATCCTCAATCCTCAATCCTCAATCCTCATTCTTCAATCCTCAATACCCAATCCTCAATCTTCAATCCTCAGTCCTCAATCCTCAATACTCAATCCTCAATCCTCAATCCTCAATTCTCAATCCTGAATCCTCAATGTTCAATACGCAATACCCAATCCTCAATCTTCTATCCGCAATCCTCAATCCTCAATCCTCAATCCTCAATCCTCAATCCTCAATCATCAACCGTCAATCTTCAGTCCTCAATACTCAATCTTCAATCCTCAATCCTCAATCCTCAATGCTCAATACTCAATCCTCATTCTTCAATCCTCAATACCCAATCCTCAATCTTCAATCCTCAATCCTGAATCCTCAATCCTCAATCCTCAATCCTCAATCCTCAATACTCTATCCTCAATGCTGAATCCTCAATCCTCAATCCTCAATCCTCAATCCTCAATCCTCAATACTCAATCCTCAATCCTCAATGTTCTATCCTCAATACGCAATCCTCAATCTTCAATCCTCAATTCTCAATCCTCAATCCTCAATCCTCAATCCGCAATCCTCAATCTTAATCTTCAATCCTCAGTACTCAATCTTCTATCCTCAATCCTCAATCCTCAATCCTCAATCCTCAATCTTCAATCCTCAATACTCAATCTTCAATCCTCAATCCTCAATCCTCAATCCTCAATCCTCAATCCTCAATCCTCAACCGTCAATCTTCAGTCCTCAATACTCAATCTTCAATCCTCAATCCTCAATCCTCAATGCTCAATACTCAATCCTCATTCTTCAATCCTCAATACCCAATCCTCAATCTTCAATCCTCAATCCTGAATCCTCAATCCTCAATCCTCAATCCTCAATCCTCAATACTCTATCCTCAATGCTCAATCCTCAATCCTCAATCCTCAATCTTCAATCCTCAATACTCAATCTTCAATCCTCAATCCTCAATCCTCAATCCTCAATCCTCAATCCTCAACCCTCAATCGTCAATCTTCAAACATCAATACTCAATCTTCAATCCTCAATCCTCAATCCTCAATCCTCAATCCTCATTCTTCAATCCTCAATACACAATCCTCAATCTTCAATCCTCAATCCTCAATCCTCAATCCTCAATACTCAATCCTCAATCCTCAATTTCCAATCCTCGGTCCCAAATCCTCAATATTCAATACTCACTCCTCAATCCTCAAACTTCAATCCACAATACTCAGTCTTCAATCCTCAATCCTCAATCCTCAATCCTCAATCCTCAATCCTCATTCTTCAATCCTCAATACCCAATCCTCAATCTTCAATCCTCAGTCCTCAATCCTCAATACTCAATCCTCAATCCTCAATCCTCAATTCTCAATCCTGAATCCTCAATGTTCAATACGCAATACCCAATCCTCAATCTTCTATCCGCAATCCTCAATCCTCAATCCTCAATCCTCAATCCTCAATCCTCAATCCTCAATCCTCATTCTTCAATCCTCAATACACAATCCTCAATCTTCAATCCTCAATCCTCAATCCTCAATCCTCAATCCTCAATCCTCAATCCTCAATCTTCAATCCTCGGTCCCAAATCCTCAATATTCAATACTCACTCCTCAATGCTCAATCTTCAATCCACAATACTCAGTCTTCAATCCTCAATCCTCAATCCTCAATCCTCAATCCTCAATCCTCATTCTTCAATCCTCAATACCCAATCCTCAATACTCAATCCTCAATCCTCAATCCTCAATCCTCAATCCTCAATCCTCAATCCTCAATGTTCAATACGCAATACCCAATCCTCAATCTTCTATCCTCAATCCTCAATCCTCAATTCTCAATCCTAAATCCTCAATCCTCAGACCTCAATCATCAATACACAACCCTCAGCCCTAGTCCCCAATCCACAACGCTCAATCCTCGATCCTCAATCTTCAATCATCAATATTCAACCTTCAATCCTCAATCCTCAATCCTCAATACTCAATCCTCAATCCTCAATGTTCTATCCTCAATACGCAATCCTCAATCTTCAATCCTCAATTCTCAATCCTCAATCCTCAATCCTCAATCCTCAATCCTCAATCTTAATCTTCAATCCTCAGTACTCAATCTTCAATCCTCAATCCTCAATCCTCAATCCTCAATCCTCAATCTTTAATCCTCAATCCTCAATCCTCAATCCTCAATCCTCAATCCTCAATCCTCAATCCTCAATCTTCACTCCTCAAACCTCAATCCTCAATCCTCAATGTTCAATCCTCAATACCCAATCCTCAGTCTTCATTCCTCAATCCTCAATCCTCAATCCTCAATCCTCAATCCTCAATCCTCAATCCTCAATCCTCAGTCCTCAAACCTCAATCCTGAATCCTCAATACTGAATCCTCAATCGTCAGCCCTCAGTCCTCAAGAATCAGTGGCCCATCCTCAATCCTCAATAGAATATCATGATTTCACAGCTTTCAATACTCAATACTCAACCTGCAATCTTCAAATCTCTATCCACAAACATCAATTCTCATCATTCAACCCTCAAAACTCAGTCCCCAATCCTCAACATTCAAGCCTCAATCCTCAAACCTCAATCCACAATCCTCAACCTTCAATCCTCAATACTCAATCTTCAATCCTCAATCCTCAACCCTCAATCCTCAATTCTCAATCCTCAATAGTCGATCTTCAATCCTCAATACTCAATATTCAATCCTCAATCCTCAATCCTCAATCCTCAATCATCATCCTTCAATCCTCAATCCCCTATCCTCAATCTTCAATCCTCAATCCTCAATCCTCAATAAGCAATCCTCTATCTTCAATCCTCAATCCTCAATCCTCAATTCTCAATCCTCAATCCTCAATCCTCAGACCTCAAACATAAATATTCAACCCTCAGTCCTCGTCCTCAATCCACAACCCTCAATCCTCAATCCTCAATCCTCAATCCTCAATCCTCAATCCTCAATCCTCAATCATCAATCCTCAATCCTCAATCCTCAATCCTCAATCATCATTCTTCAATCCTCAATACCCTATCCTCAATCTTCAATCCTCAACCCTCAATCCTCAATACCCAATCCTCAATCTTCAATCCTCAATCCTCAATCCTCAATTCTCAATCCTCAATCCTCAATCCTCAGATCTCAAAACATAAATATTCAGCCCTCAGTCCTCGTCCTCAATCCACAACCCTCAATCCTCTATCCTCAGCCCTCAATCCTCAATCTTCAATCCTCAATCCTCAATCCTCAATCCTCAATCCTCAATCCTCAATCCTCAATCATCAATCTTCAATCCGCAATACTCAATCTTCAATCCTCAATCCACAACCCTCAATCCTCAATCCTCAATACTCAATCCTCAATACTCAATATTCAACCCTCAATCCTCAGTACTCTATCCCCAATCCTCATTCTTCAATCATCATTATTCAATCCTCAATACCCAATCCTCAATCTTCAATCCTCAGTCCTCAATCCTCAGTTCGCAATCCTCAATCCTCAATCCTCAGACCTCAGGCATCAACACTCAACCCTCAGTCCTCGTTCTCAATCCACAACCCATAATCCTCAATCCTCAATCTTCATTCATCAATATTCAACCTTCAATCCTCAATCCTCAATCCTCTATCCTCAATACTCAATGATCAATCCTCAACAGCCAATCCTCAATCTTCAATCCTCAATCCTCAATCCTCAATTCCCAATCCTCAACCCTCAGGCCTCTCTCCTCAAACCTCAATCCTGAATCCTCAATCCTGAATCCTCAAGCTTCAGCCCTCAGTCCTCAACAATCAGTTGTCAATCCTCAATCCTCAATAGAATATCATCATTTCACAGTTTTCAATACTCAATACTCAATCTGCAATCTTCAAATCTCTATCCACAAACATCAATTCTCATCATGCAACACTCAACACTCAGTCCCCAATCCTCAATATTCAATCCTCAATCCTCAATCCTCAATCCACAATCCTCAACCTTCAATTCTCAATACTCAATCTTCAATCCTCAATCCTAAATACTCAATCCTCAATTCTCAATCCTCGATCCTCTGCCCTCAGTCCTCAAACCTCAATCCTCAACCCTCAGCCCTCATCCTCAATCCTCAGTCTTCAATCCTCAATCCTCAACCCTCAATCCTCAATCCTCAATCCTCAGTCCTCAAACCTCAAACCTGAATCCCCAATCCTGAATCCTCAACCTTCAGACCTCAGTCCTCAACAATCGGTTGTCGATTCTCAATCCTCAATAGAATATAATCAATTCACAGCTTTCAATACTCAATACTCAATCTGGAGTCTTCAAATCTCTATCCACAAACATCAATTCTCATCATTCAACACTCAACACTCAGTCCCCAATCCTCAATCTTCAATCCTCAATCCTCAATCCTCTATCCTCGATCCTCAATCTTCAATCCTCAATACTCAATCTTCAATCCTCCATCCTCAATCCTCAACCCTCTATCCTCAATCTTCAGTCCTCAATACTCAATCTTCAATCCTCAATCCTCAATCCTCAATCCTCAATCCTCAATCCTCATTCTTCAATCCTCAACACCCAATCCTCAATCTTCAATCCTCAATCCTCAATCCTCAATTCTCAATCCTAAATCCTCAATCCTCAATACTCAATCTTCAATCCTCAATCCTCAATCCTCAATCCTCAATCCTCATTCTTCAATCCTCAACACCCAATCCTCAATCTTCAATCCTCAATCCTCAATCCTCAATTCTCAATCCTAAATCCTCAATCCTCAGACCTCAATCATCAATACTCAACCCTCAGTCCTAGTCCTCAATCCACAACGCTCAATCCTCGATCCTCAATCTTCAATCATCAATATTCAACCTTCAATCCTCAATCCTCAATCCTCAATACTCAATCCTCAATCCTCAATGTTCTATCCTCAATACGCAATCCTCAATTTTCAATCCTCAATTCTCAATCCTCAATCCTCAATCCTCAATCCTCAATCCTCAATCTTAATCTTCAATCCTCAGTACTCAATCTTCAATCCTCAATCCTCAATCCTCAATCCTCAATCCTCAATCTTCAATCCTCAATACTCAATCTTCAATCCTCAATCCTCAATCCTCAATCCTCAATCCTCAATCCTCAATCCTCAACCGTCAATCTTGAGTCCTCAATACTCAATCTTCAATCCTCAATCCTCAATCCTCAATGCTCAATACTCAATCCTCATTCTTCAATCCTTAATACCCAATCCTCAATCTTCAATCCTCAATCCTGAATCCTCAATCCTCAATCCTCAATCCTCAATCCTCAATCCTCAACCCTCAATCGTCAATCTTCAAACCTCAATACTCAATCTTCAATCCTCAATCCTCAATCCTCAATACTCAGTCTTCAATCCTCAATCCTCAATCCTCAATCCTCATTCTTCAATCCTCAATACCCAATCCTCAATCTTCAATACTCGGTCCTCAATCCTCAATACTCAATCCTCAATCCTCAATCCTCAATCCTCAATCCTCAATCCTCAATGTTCAATCCTCAACAGCCAATCCTCAATCTTCAATCCTCAATCCTCAATCCTCAATTCTCAATCCCCAATCCTCAATCCTCAGTCCTCTCTCCTCAAACCCCAATCCTGAATCCTCAATCCTGAATCCTCAAGCTTCAGCCCTCAGTCCTCATCAATCAGTTGTCAATCCTCAATCCTCAATAGAATATCATCAATTCACAGTTTTCAATACTCAATACTCAATCTGCAATCTTCAAATCTCTATCCAGAAACACCAATTCTCATCATTCAACCCTCAACACTCAGCCCCAATCCTCAATAATCAATCCTCAATCCTCAATCCTCAATCCACAATACTCAACATTCAATCCTCAATACTCAATCTTCAATCCTCAATACTCAATACTCAATCCTCAATTCTCAATCCTCGAACGTCAATCTTCAATCCTAAATACTCAATCTTCAATCCTCAATCCTCAATCCTCAATCCTCAATCCTCATTCTTCAATCCTCAATACCCAATCCTCAATCTTCAACCCTCAATCTTCAATCCTCAATCCTCAATCCTCAATCCACAATCCTCAATATTCAATCCTCAATACTCAATCTTCAATCCTCAATCCTCAATCCTCAATCCTCAATCCTCAATCCTCATTCCTCAATCCTCAATCCAAAATCCTCAATTCTTAATCTTCAATCCTCAATACTCAATCTTCAATCCTCAATGCTCAGTCCTCAAATTTCAATTCTGAATCCTCAATCTGGAACCCTCAATCTTCAGCCCTCAGTCCTCAACAATCAGTTGTCAATCCACAATCCTCAATAGAATATACTCAATTCACAGTTTTCAATACCCAATACTCAATCTGCAACCTTCAATTCTCTATCCACAAACATCAATTCTCATCACTCAACCCTCAACACTCAGTCCTCAATGTTCAATCCTCAATCCTCAATTCTCAATCTTCAATCCTCAATACTGAACCTTCAATCCTCAATCCTCAATCCTCAGTCCTCAATCCTCAATCCTCAATCTTAAGCTTCAATCCTCAGTACTCAATCTTCAATCCTCAATCCTCAATCCTCAATCCACAATCCTCAACCTTCAATCCTCAATACTCAATCTTCAATCCTCGATCCTCAATCCTCAATCCTCAATTCGCAATCCTCAATACTCAATCCTCAATCCTCAATACTCAATATTCAATCCTCAATCCTCAATCCTCAATGCTCAATCCTCATTCTTCGATCCTCAATACCCAATCCTCAATCTTCAATCCTCAATCCTCAATCCTCAATCCTCAATCCTCAATTCTCAATCCTCAATCCTCAATCCTCAATCCTCAATCCTCAATCCTCAATGTTCAATACGCAATCCTCATTCTTCAATCCTCAATACCCAATCCTCAATCTTCAACCCTCAATCTTCAATCCTCAATCCTCAATCCTCAATCCACAATCCTCAATATTCAATCCTCAATACTCAATCTTCAATCCTCAATCCTCAATCCTCAATCCTCAATCCTCAATCCTCATTCCTCAATCCTCAATCCAAAATCCTCAATTCTTAATCTTCAATCCTCAATACTCAATCTTCAATCCTCAATGCTCAGTCCTCAAATTTCAATTCTGAATCCTCAATCTGGAACCCTCAATCTTCAGCCCTCAGTCCTCAACAATCAGTTGTCAATCCACAATCCTCAATAGAATATACTCAATTCACAGTTTTCAATACCCAATACTCAATCTGCAACCTTCAATTCTCTATCCACAAACATCAATTCTCATCACTCAACCCTCAACACTCAGTCCTCAATGTTCAATCCTCAATCCTCAATTCTCAATCTTCAATCCTCAATACTGAACCTTCAATCCTCAATCCTCAATCCTCAGTCCTCAATCCTCAATCCTCAATCTTAAGCTTCAATCCTCAGTACTCAATCTTCAATCCTCAATCCTCAATCCTCAATCCACAATCCTCAACCTTCAATCCTCAATACTCAATCTTCAATCCTCGATCCTCAATCCTCAATCCTCAATTCGCAATCCTCAATACTCAATCCTCAATCCTCAATACTCAATATTCAATCCTCAATCCTCAATCCTCAATGCTCAATCCTCATTCTTCGATCCTCAATACCCAATCCTCAATCTTCAATCCTCAATCCTCAATCCTCAATCCTCAATCCTCAATTCTCAATCCTCAATCCTCAATCCTCAATCCTCAATCCTCAATCCTCAATGTTCAATACGCAATACCCAATCCTCAATCTTCTATCCGCAAGCCTCAATCCTCAATATTCAATCCTCAATACTCAATATTCAATACTCAATCCTCAATACTCATTCCCCAATCCTCATTCTTCAATCCTCATCCTTCAATCCTCAATCCTCAATCCTCAATCTTCAATCCTCAATCCTCAATCCTAAATCCTCAATCCTCAGACCTCAATCATCAATACTCAACCCTCAGTCCTAGTCCTCAATCCACAACGCTCAATCCTCGATCCTCAATCTTCAATCATCAATATTCAACCTTCAATCCTCAATCCTCAATCCTCAATACTCAATCCTCAATCCTCAATGTTCTATCCTCAATACGCAATCCTCAATCTTCAATCCTCAATTCTCAATCCTCAATCCTCAATCCTCAATCCTCAATCCTCAATCTTAATCTTCAATCCTCAGTACTCAATCTTCAATCCTCAATCCTCAATCCTCAATCCTCAATCCTCAATCTTCAATCCTCAATACTCAATCTTCAATCCTCAATCCTCAATCCTCAATCCTCAATCCTCAATCCTCAATCCTCAACCGTCAATCTTGAGTCCTCAATACTCAATCTTCAATCCTCAATCCTCAATCCTCAATGCTCAATACTCAATCCTCATTCTTCAATCCTTAATACCCAATCCTCAATCTTCAATCCTCAATCCTGAATCCTCAATCCTCAATCCTCAATCCTCAATCCTCAATCCTCAACCCTCAATCGTCAATCTTCAAACCTCAATACTCAATCTTCAATCCTCAATCCTCAATCCTCAATCCTCAATCCTCATTCTTCAATCCTCAATACACAATCCTCAATCTTCAATCCTCAATCCTCAATCCTCAATCCTCAATCCTCAATCCTCAATCCTCAATCCTCAATCTTCAATCCTCGGTCCCAAATCCTCAATATTCAATACTCACTCCTCAATCCTCAATCTTCAATCCTCAATACTCAGTCTTCAATCCTCAATCCTCAATCCTCAATCCTCAATCCTCAATCCTCATTCTTCAATCCTCAATACCCAATCCTCAATCTTCAATCCTCAGTCCTCAATCCTCAATACTCAATCCTCAATCCTCAATCCTCAATCCTCAATCCTCAATCCTCAATGTTCAATACGCAATACCCAATACTCAATCTTCAATCCGCAATCCTCAATCCTCAGTCCTCAATCCTCAATCCTCAATCCTCAATCCTCAATTCTCAATCCTCAATCCTCAATCCTCAATCCTCAATCCTCAATCCTCAATGTTCAATACGCAATACCCAATCCTCAATCTTCTATCCGCAATCCTCAATCCTCAATATTCAATCCTCAATACTCAATATTCAATCCTCAATCCTCAATACTCATTCCCCAGTCCTCATTCTTCAATCCTCATCCTTCAATCCTCAATCGTCAATCCTCAATCTTCAATCCTCAATCCTCAATCCTCAGTTCGCAATCCTCAATCCTCAGTCCTCAGACCTCAGGCATCAACACTCAACCCTCGGTCCTCGTTCTCAATCCACAACCCTCAATCCTCAATTATCAATCTTCATTCATCAATATTCAACCTTCAATCCTCAATGCTCAATCCTCAATCCTCAATCCTCAATGTTCAATCCTCAACAGCCAATCCTCAATCTTCAATCCTCAACACTCAGTCCTCAATGTTCAATCCTCAATCCTCAATCCTCAGTCCTCTCTCCTCAAACCCCAATCCTGAATCCTCAATCCTGAATCCTCAAGCTTCAGCCCTCAGTCCTCATCAATCAGTTGTCAATCCTCAATCCTCAATAGAATATCATCAATTCACAGTTTTCAATACTCAATACTCAATCTGCAATCTTCACATCTCTATCCAGAAACACCAATTCTCATCATTCAACCCTCAACACTCAGCCCCAATCCTCAATAATGAATCCTCAATCCTCAATCCTCAATCCTCAATCCTCAATGTTCAATCCTCAACAGCCAATCCTCAATCTTCAATCCTAAATACTCAATCTTCAATCCTCAATCCTCAATCCTCAATCCTCAATCCTCATTCTTCAATCCTCAATACCCAATCCTCAATCTTCAACCCTCAATCTTCAATCCTCAATCCTCAATCCTCAATCCACAATCCTCAATATTCAATCCTCAATACTCAATCTTCAATCCTCAATCCTCAATCCTCAATCCTCAATCCTCAATCCTCATTCCTCAATCCTCAATCCAAAATCCTCAATTCTTAATCTTCAATCCTCAATACTCAATCTTCAATCCTCAATGCTCAGTCCTCAAATTTCAATTCTGAACCCTCAATCTGGAACCCTCAATCTTCAGCCCTCAGTCCTCAACAATCAGTTGTCAATCCACAATCCTCAATAGAATATACTCAATTCACAGTTATCAATACCCAATACTCAATCTGCAACCTTCAATTCTCTATCCACAAACATCAATTCTCATCACTCAACCCTCAACACTCAGTCCTCAATGTTCAATCCTCAATCCTCAATTCTCAATCTTCAATCCTCAATACTGAACCTTCAATCCTCAATCCTCAATCCTCAGTCCTCAATCCTCAATCCTCAATCTTAAGCTTCAATCCTCAGTACTCAATCTTCAATCCTCAATCCTCAATCCGCAATCCTCAATCCTCATGCGTCAATCCTCAGTACCCAATCCTCAATCTTCAATCCTCATTCCTCAATACTCAATTCTCAATCCTGTATCCTCAGACCTCAGACATCAATATTCAACACTCAGATCTCGTCCTCAATCCACAACCCTCAATCCTCAACCCTCAATCTTTAATCATCAATATTCTATCTTCAATCCTCAATCCTCAATCCTCAATCCTCAATCCTCAATCCTCAATCCTCAATCTTCACTCCTCAAACCTCAATCCTCAATCCTCAATGTTCAATCCTCAATACCCAATCCTCAGTCTTCAATCCTCAATCCTCAATCCTCAATCCTCAATCCTCAATCCTCAATCCTCAATCCTCAATCCTCAATCCTCAGTCCTCAAACCTCAATCCTGAATCCTCAATCCTGAATCCTCAATCTTCAGACCTCAGTCCTCAAGAATCAGTGGTCCATCCTCAATCCTCAATAGAATATCTTGATTTCACAGTTTTCAATACTCAATACTCAACCTGTAATCTTCAAATCTCTATCCACAAACATCAATTCTCATCACTCAACCCTCAAAACTCAGTCCCCAATCCTCAATATTCAAGCCTCAATCCTCAATCCTCAATCCACAATCCTCAACCTTCAATCCTCAATACTCAATCTTCAATCCTCAGTCCTCAACCCTCAATCCTCAATCCTCAGTCCTCAAACCTCAATCCTGGATCCTCAATCCTGAATCCTCAATCTTCAGCCCTCAGTCCTCAACAATCAGTGGTCAATCCTCAATCCTCAATAGAATATCATGAATTCACAGTTTTCAATTCTGAATACTCAACCTGCAATCTACAAATCCCTATCCACAAACATCAATTCTCATCACTCAACCCTCAACACTCAGTCCCCAATCCTCAATATTCAAGCCTCAATCCTCAATCCTCAATCCACAATCCTCAACCTTCAATCCTCAATACTCAATCTTCAATCCTCGATCCTCAATCCTCAATCCTCAATTCGCAATCCTCAATACTCAATCCTCAATCCTCAATACTCAATATTCAATCCTCAATCCTCAATCCTCAATGCTCAATCCTCATTCTTCGATCCTCAATACCCAATCCTCAATCTTCAATCCTCAATCCTCAATCCTCAATCCTCAATCCTCAATTCTCAATCCTCAATCCTCAATCCTCAATCCTCAATCCTCAATCCTCAATGTTCAATACGCAATACCCAATCCTCAATCTTCTATCCGCAATCCTCAATCCTCAATATTCAATCCTCAATACTCAATATTCAATACTCAATCCTCAATACTCATTCCCCAATCCTCATTCTTCAATCCTCATCCTTCAATCCTCAATCCTCAATCCTCAGTTCGCAATCCTCAATCCTCAGTCCTCAGACCTCAGGCATCAACACTCAACCCTCGGTCCTCGTTCTCAATCCACAACCCTCAATCCTCAATTATCAATCTTCATTCATCAATATTCAACCTTCAATCCTCAATGCTCAATCCTCAATCCTCAATCCTCAATGTTCAATCCTCAACAGCCAATCCTCAATCTTCAATCCTCAATCCTCAATCCTCAATTCTCAATCCCCAATCCTCAATCCTCAGTCCTCTCTCCTCAAACCCCAATCCTGAATCCTCAATCCTGAATCCTCAAGCTTCAGCCCTCAGTCCTCATCAATCAGTTGTCAATCCTCAATCCTCAATAGAATATCATCAATTCACAGTTTTCAATACTCAATACTCAATCTGCAATCTTCAAATCTCTATCCAGAAACACCAATTCTCATCATTCAACCCTCAACACTCAGTCCCCAATCCTCAATAATCAATCCTCAATCCTCAATCCTCAATCCACAATACTCAACATTCAATCCTCAATACTCAATCTTCAATCCTCAATACTCAATACTCAATCCTCAATTCTCAATCCTCGATCGTCAATCTTCAATCCTAAATACTCAATCTTCAATCCTCAATCCTCAATCCTCAACCCTCAATCCTCATTCTTCAATCCTCAATACCCAATCCTCAATCTTCAACCCTCAATCTTCAATCCTCAATCCTCAATCCTCAATCCACAATCCTCAATATTCAATCCTCAATACTCAATCTTCAATCCTCAATCCTCAATCCTCAATCCTCAATCCTCAATCCTCATTCCTCAATCCTCAATCCAAAATCCTCAATTCTTAATCTTCAATCCTCAATACTCAATCTTCAATCCTCAATGCTCAGTCCTCAAATTTCAATTCTGAATCCTCAATCTGGAACCCTCAATCTTCAGCCCTCAGTCCTCAACAATCAGTTGTCAATCCACAATCCTCAATAGAATATACTCAATTCACAGTTTTCAATACCCAATACTCAATCTGCAACCTTCAATTCTCTATCCACAAACATCAATTCTCATCACTCAACCCTCAACACTCAGTCCTCAATGTTCAATCCTCAATCCTCAATTCTCAATCTTCAATCCTCAATACTGAACCTTCAATCCTCAATCCTCAAACCTCAGTCCTCAATCCTCAATCCTCAATCTTAAGCTTCAATCCTCAGTACTCAATCTTCAATCCTCAATCCTCAATCCTCAATCCACAATCCTCAACCTTCAATCCTCAATACTCAATCTTCAATCCTCAATCCTCAATCCTCAATCCTCAATTCGCAATCCTCAATAGTCAATCTTCAATCCTCAATACTCAATATTCAATCCTCAACCCTCAATCCTCAATCCTCAATCCTCAATCTTCAATCCTCAATACTCAATCTTCAATCCTCAATCCTCAGTCCTCAAACCTCAATCCTCAATCCTCAATCCTCAATCTTCAATCCTCAATACCCAATCTTCAATCCTCAATCCGCAATCCTCAATCCTCATGCGTCAATCCTCAGTACCCAATCCTCAATGTTCAATCCTCATTCCTCAATTCTCAATTCTCAATCCTGAATCCTCAGACCTCAGACATCAATATTCAACACTCAGATCTCGTCCTCAATCCACAACCCTCAATCCTCAACCCTCAGTCTTTAATCATCAATATTCTATCTTCAATCCTCAATCCTCAATCCTCAATCCTCAATCCTCAATCCTCAATCCTCAATCTTCACTCCTCAAACCTCAATCCTCAATCCTCAATGTTCAATCCTCAATACCCAATCCTCAGTCTTCAATCCTCAATCCTCAATCCTCAATCCTCAATCCTCAATCCTCAATCCTCAATCCTCAACCCTCAATCCTCAATCCTCAGTCCTCAAACCTCAATCCTGGATCCTCAATCCTGAATCCTCAATCTTCAGCCCTCAGTCCTCAACAATCAGTGGTCAATCCTCAATCCTCAATAGAATATCATGAATTCACAGTTTTCAATTCTGAATACTCAACCTGCAATCTACAAATCCCTATCCACAAACATCAATTCTCATCACTCAACCCTCAACACTCAGTCCCCAATCCTCAATATTCAAGCCTCAATCCTCAATCCTCAATCCACAATCCTCAACCTTCAATCCTCAATACTCAATCTTCAATCCTCGATCCTCAATCCTCAATCCTCAATTCGCAATCCTCAATACTCAATCCTCAATCCTCAATACTCAATATTCAATCCTCAATCCTCAATCCTCAATGCTCAATCCTCATTCTTCGATCCTCAATACCCAATCCTCAATCTTCAATCCTCAATCCTCAATCCTCAATCCTCAATCCTCAATTCTCAATCCTCAATCCTCAATCCTCAATCCTCAATCCTCAATCCTCAATGTTCAATACGCAATACCCAATCCTCAATCTTCTATCCGCAATCCTCAATCCTCAATATTCAATCCTCAATACTCAATATTCAATACTCAATCCTCAATACTCATTCCCCAATCCTCATTCTTCAATCCTCATCCTTCAATCCTCAATCCTCAATCCTCAGTTCGCAATCCTCAATCCTCAGTCCTCAGACCTCAGGCATCAACACTCAACCCTCGGTCCTCGTTCTCAATCCACAACCCTCAATCCTCAATTATCAATCTTCATTCATCAATATTCAACCTTCAATCCTCAATGCTCAATCCTCAATCCTCAATCCTCAATGTTCAATCCTCAACAGCCAATCCTCAATCTTCAATCCTCAATCCTCAATCCTCAATTCTCAATCCCCAATCCTCAATCCTCAGTCCTCTCTCCTCAAACCCCAATCCTGAATCCTCAATCCTGAATCCTCAAGCTTCAGCCCTCAGTCCTCATCAATCAGTTGTCAATCCTCAATCCTCAATAGAATATCATCAATTCACAGTTTTCAATACTCAATACTCAATCTGCAATCTTCAAATCTCTATCCAGAAACACCAATTCTCATCATTCAACCCTCAACACTCAGTCCCCAATCCTCAATAATCAATCCTCAATCCTCAATCCTCAATCCACAATACTCAACATTCAATCCTCAATACTCAATCTTCAATCCTCAATACTCAATACTCAATCCTCAATTCTCAATCCTCGATCGTCAATCTTCAATCCTAAATACTCAATCTTCAATCCTCAATCCTCAATCCTCAACCCTCAATCCTCATTCTTCAATCCTCAATACCCAATCCTCAATCTTCAACCCTCAATCTTCAATCCTCAATCCTCAATCCTCAATCCACAATCCTCAATATTCAATCCTCAATACTCAATCTTCAATCCTCAATCCTCAATCCTCAATCCTCAATCCTCAATCCTCATTCCTCAATCCTCAATCCAAAATCCTCAATTCTTAATCTTCAATCCTCAATACTCAATCTTCAATCCTCAATGCTCAGTCCTCAAATTTCAATTCTGAATCCTCAATCTGGAACCCTCAATCTTCAGCCCTCAGTCCTCAACAATCAGTTGTCAATCCACAATCCTCAATAGAATATACTCAATTCACAGTTTTCAATACCCAATACTCAATCTGCAACCTTCAATTCTCTATCCACAAACATCAATTCTCATCACTCAACCCTCAACACTCAGTCCTCAATGTTCAATCCTCAATCCTCAATTCTCAATCTTCAATCCTCAATACTGAACCTTCAATCCTCAATCCTCAATCCTCAGTCCTCAATCCTCAATCCTCAATCTTAAGCTTCAATCCTCAGTACTCAATCTTCAATCCTCAATCCTCAATCCTCAATCCACAATCCTCAACCTTCAATCCTCAATACTCAATCTTCAATCCTCAATCCTCAATCCTCAATCCTCAATTCGCAATCCTCAATAGTCAATCTTCAATCCTCAATACTCAATATTCAATCCTCAACCCTCAATCCTCAATCCTCAATCCTCAATCTTCAATCCTCAATACTCAATCTTCAATCCTCAATCCTCAGTCCTCAAACCTCAATCCTCAATCCTCAATCCTCAATCTTCAATCCTCAATACCCAATCTTCAATCCTCAATCCGCAATCCTCAATCCTCATGCGTCAATCCTCAGTACCCAATCCTCAATCTTCAATCCTCATTCCTCAATTCTCAATTCTCAATCCTGAATCCTCAGACCTCAGACATCAATATTCAACACTCAGATCTCGTCCTCAATCCACAACCCTCAATCCTCAACCCTCAGTCTTTAATCATCAATATTCTATCTTCAATCCTCAATCCTCAATCCTCAATCCTCAATCCTCAATCCTCAATCCTCAATCTTCACTCCTCAAACCTCAATCCTCAATCCTCAATGTTCAATCCTCAATACCCAATCCTCAGTCTTCAATCCTCAATCCTCAATCCTCAATCCTCAATCCTCAATCCTCAATCCTCAATCCTCAATCCTCAATCCTCAATCCTCAATCCTCAGTCCTCAAACCTCAATCCTGAATCCTCAATCCTGAATCCTCAATCTTCAGCCCTCAGTCCTCAAGAATCAGTGGTCCATCCTCAATCCTCAATAGAATATCTTGATTTCACAGTTTTCAATACTCAATACTCAACCTGTAATCTTCAAATCTCTATCCACAAACATCAATTCTCATCACTCAACCCCCAAAACTCAGTCCCCAATCCTCAATATTCAAGCCTCAATCCTCAATCCTCAATCCACAATCCTCAACCTTCAATCCTCAATACTCAATCTTCAATCCTCAGTCCTCAACCCTCAATCCTCAATCCTCAGTCCTCAAACCTCAATCCTGGATCCTCAATCCTGAATCCTCAATCTTCAGCCCTCAGTCCTCAACAATCAGTGGTCAATCCTCAATCCTCAATAGAATATCATGAATTCACAGTTTTCAATACTGAATACTCAACCTGCAATCTACAAATCCCTATCCACAAACATCAATTCTCATCACTCAACCCTCAACACTCAGTCCCCAATCCTCAATATTCAAGCCTCAATCCTCAATCCTCAATCCACAATCCTCAACCTTCAATCCTCAATACTCAATCTTCAATCCTCGATCCTCAATCCTCAATCCTCAATTCGCAATCCTCAATAGTCAATCTTCAATCCTCAATACTCAATATTCAATCCTCAATCCTCAATCCTCAATGCTCAATCCTCATTCTTCGATCCTCAATACCCAATCCTCAATCTTCAATCCTCAATCCTCAATCCTCAATTCTGAATCCTCAATCCTCCGTCCTTAGTCCTCAAACCCCAATCCTCAACCCTCAGCCCTCATCCTCAATCCTCAATCCTCAATCCTCAATCCTCAATCTTCAATCCTCAATACTCAACCTTCAATCCTCAATCCTCAGTCCTTAAACCTCAATTCCGAATCCTCAACCCTGAATCCTCAATCTTCAGCCCTCAGTCCTCAACATTCAGTTGTCAATCCTCAATCCTCAATAGAATATCCTCAATTCACAGATTTCAATACTCAATACTCAATCTGCAATCTTCAACTCTCTATCCAGAAACATAAATTCTCATCACTCAACCCTCAACACTCAGTACTCAATGTTCAGTCCTAATCCTCAATTCTGAATCTTCAATCCTCAATACTGAATCTTCAATCCGCAATCCTCAATCCCCAATCCTCAATCCTCAATCCTCAATCCTCAATCTTCAATCCTCAATACTCAATCTTCAATCCTCAATCCGCAATTCCCAATCCTCATTCGTCAATCCTCAATACCCAATCCTCAATCTTCAATCCTCATTCCTCAATTCTCAATTCTCAATCCTCAATCCTCAGACCTCAGACATCAATATTCAACACTCAGATCTCGTCCTCAATCCACAACACTCAATCCTCAACCCTCAATCTTTAATCATCAATATTCTATCTTCAATCCTCAATCCTCAATCCTCAATCCTCAATCCTCAATCCTCAATCTTCACTCCTCAAACCTCAATCCTCAGTCCTCACTCCTCAAACCTCAATCCTCAACCCTCGGCCCTCATCCTCAATCCTCAATCCAAAATCCTCAATTCTTAATCTTCAATCCTCAATACTCAATCTTCAATCCTCAATGCTCAGTCCTCAAATTTCAATTCTGAATCCTCAATCTGGAACCCTCAATCTTCAGCCCTCAGTCCTCAACAATCAGTTGTCAATCCTCAATCCTCAATAGAATATACTCAATTCACAGTTTTCAATACCTAATACTCAATCTGCAATCTTCAATTCTCTATCCACAAACATCAATTCTCATCACTCAACCCTCAACACTCAGTCCTCAATGTTCAATCCTCAATCCTCAATTCTCAATCTTCAATCCTCAATACTGAACCTTCAATCCTCAATCCTCAATCCTCAGTCCTCAATCCTCAATCCTCAATCTTAACCTTCAGTCCTCAGTACTCAATCTTCAATCCTCAATCCTCAATCCTCAATCCTCAATCCTCAATCTTCAATCCTCAATACTCAATCTTCAATCCTCAATCCTCAATCCTCAATCCTCAATCCTCAATCCACAATCCTCAACTTTCAATCCTCAATACTCAATCTTCAATCCTCGATCCTCAATCCTCAATCCTCAATTCGCAATCCTCAATAGACAATCTTCAATCCTCAATACTCAATATTCAATCCTCAATCCTCAATCCTCAATCCTCAATCCTCATTCTTCGATCCTCAATACCCAATCCTCAACCCTCAATCCTCAATCCTCAATCCTCAATTCTCAATCCTCAATCCTCCGTCCTTAGTCCTCAAACCCCAATCCTCAACCCTCAGCCCTCATCCTCAATCCTCAATCCTCAATCCTCAATCCTCAATCTTCAATCCTCAATACTCAATCTTCAATCCTCAATCCTCAGTCCTCAAACCTCAATTCCGAATCCTCAACCCTGAATCCTCAATCTTCAGCCCTCAGTCCTCAACATTCAGTTGTCAATCCTCAATCCTCAATAGAATATCCTCAATTCACAGATTTCAATACTCAATACTCAATCTGCAATCTTCAACTCTCTATCCAGAAACATAAATTCTCATCACTCAACCCTCAACACTCAGTAGTCAATGTTAAATCCTAATCCTCAATTCTGAATCTTCAATCCTCAATACTGAATCTTCAATCCGCAATCCTCAATCCCCAATCCTCAATCCTCAATCCTCAATCCTCAATCTTCAATCCTCAATACTCAATCTTCAATCCTCAATCCGCAATTCTCAATCCTCATTCGTCAATCCTCAATACCCAATCCTCAATCTTCAATCCTCATTCCTCAATTCTCAATTCTCAATCCTCAATCCTCAGACCTCAGACATCAATATTCAACACTCAGATCTCGTCCTCAATCCACAACACTCAATCCTCAACCCTCAATCTTTAATCATCAATATTCTATCTTCAATCCTCAATCCTCAATCCTCAATCCTCAATCCTCAATCCTCAATCTTCACTCCTCAAACCTCAATCCTCAGTCCTCAGTCCTCAAACCTCAATCCTCAACCCTCGGCCCTCATCCTCAATCCTCAATCCAAAATACTCAATTCCTAATCTTCAATCCTCAATACTCAATCTTCAATCCTCAATGCTCAGTCCTCAAATTTCAATTCTGAATCCTCAATCTGGAACCCTCAATCTTCAGCCCTCAGTCCTCAACAATCAGTTGTCAATACTCAATCCTCAATAGAATATACTCAATTCACAGTTTTCAATACCCAATACTCAATCTGCAATCTTCAATTCTCTATCCACAAACATCAATTCTCATCACTCAACCCTCAACACTCAGTCCTCAATGTTCAATCCTCAATCCTCAATTCTCAATCTTCAATCCTCAATACTGTACCTTCAATCCTCAATCCTCAATCCTCAGTCCTCAATCCTCAATCCTCAATCTTAACCTTCAATCCTCAGTACTCAATCTTCAATCCTCAATCCTCAATCCTCAATCCTCAATCCTCAATCTTCAATCCTCAATACTCAATCTTCAATCCTCAATCCTCAATCCTCAATCCTCAATCCTCAATCCACAATCCTCAACATTCAATCCTCAATACTCAATCTTCAATCCTCAATCCTCAATCCTCAATCCTCAATTCGCAATCCTCAATAGTCAATCTTCAATCCTCAATACTCAATATTCAATCCTCAACCCTCAATACTCAATCCTCAATCCTCATTCTTCGATCCTCAATACCCAATCCTCAATCTTCAATCCTGAATCCTCAATCCTCAATTCTCAATCCTCAAACCTCCGTCCTTAGTCCTCGAACCCCAATCCTCAACCCTCTGCCCTCACCCTCAATCCTCAATCCTCAATCCTCAATCCTCAATTTTCTATCCTCAATACGCAATCCTCAATCTTCAATCCTCAATTCTCAATCCTCAATCCTCAATCCTCAATCCTCAATCCTCAATCTTAGTCTTCAATCCTCAGTACTCAATCTTCAATCCTCAATCCTCAATCCTCAATCCTCAATCCTCAATCTTCAATCCTCAATACTCAATCTTCAATCCTCAATCCTCAATCCTCAATCCTCAATCCTCAATCCTCAATCCTCAACCGTCAATCTTCAGTCCTCAATACTCAATCTTCAATCCTCAATCCTCAATCCTCAATGCTCAATACTCAATCCTCATTCTTCAATCCTCAATACCCAATCCTCAATCTTCAATCCTCAATCCTGAATCCTCAATCCTCAATCCTCAATCCTCAATCCTCAATCCTCTATCCTCAATCCTCAATCCTCAATCCTCAATCCTCAATCTTCAATCCTCAATACTCAATCTTCAATCCTCAATCCTCAATCCTCAATCCTCAATCCTCAATCCTCAACCCTCAATCGTCAATCTTCAAACATCAATACTCAATCTTCAATCCTCAATCCTCAATCCTCAATCCTCAATCCTCATTCTTCAATCCTCAATACACAATCCTCAATCTTCAATCCTCAATCCTCAATCCTCAATTCTCAATCCTCAACCCTCAGGCCTCTCTCCTCAAACCTCAATCCTGAATCCTCAATCCTGAATCCTCAAGCTTCAGCCCTCATTCCTCAACAATCAGTTGTCAATCCTCAATCCTCAATAGAATATCATCATTTCACAGTTTTCAATTCTCAATACTCAATCTGCAATCTTCAAATCTCTATCCACAATCATCAATTCTCATCATGCAACCCTCAACACTCAGTCCCCAATCCTCAATATTCAATCCTCAATCCTCAATCCTCAATCCACAATCCTCAACCTTCAATTCTCAATACTCAATCTTCAATCCTCAATCCTCAATACTCAATCCTCAATTCTCAATCCTCGATCCTCTGCCCTCAGTCCTCAAACCTCAATCCTCAACCCTCAGCCCTCATCCTCAATCCTCAGTCTTCAATCCTCAATCCTCAACCCTCAATCCTCAATCCTCAATCCTCAGTCCTCAAACCTCAAACCTGAATCCTCAATCCTGAATCCTCAACCTTCAGACCTCAGTCCTCAACAATCAGTTGTCGATTCTCAATCCTCAATAGAATATAATCAATTCACAGTTTTCAATACTCAATACTCAATCTGGAGTATTTCAAATCTCTATCCACAAACATCAATTCTCATCATTCAACCCTCAACACTCAGTCCCCAATCCTCAATCTTCAATCCTCAATCCTCAATCCTCAATCCTCGATCCTCAATCTTCAATCCTCAATACTCAATCTTCAATCCTCCATCCTCAATCCTCAATCCTCTATCCTCAATCTTCAATCCTCAATACTCAATCTTCAATCCTCAATCCTCAATCCTCAATCCTCAATCCTCATTCTTCAATCCTCAACACCCAATCCTCAATCTTCAATCCTCAATCCTCAATCCTCAATTCTCAATCCTAAATCCTCAATCCTCAATACTCAATCTTCAATCCTCAATCCTCAATCCTCAATCCTCAATCCTCATTCTTCAATCCTCAACACCCAATCCTCAATCTTCAATCCTCAATCCTCAATCCTCAATTCTCAATCCTAAATCCTCAATCCTCAGACCTCAATCATCAATACTCAACCCTCAGTCCTAGTCCTCAATCCACAACGCTCAATCCTCGATCCTCAATCTTCAATCATCAATATTCAACCTTCAATCCTCAATCCTCAATCCTCAATACTCAATCCTCAATCCTCAATGTTCTATCCTCAATACGCAATCCTCAATCTTCAATCCTCAATTCTCAATCCTCAATCCTCAATCCTCAATCCTCAATCCTCAATCTTAATCTTCAATCCTCAGTACTCAATCTTCAATCCTCAATCCTCAATCCTCAATCCTCAATCCTCAATCTTCAATCCTCAATACTCAATCTTCAATCCTCAATCCTCAATCCTCAATCCTCAATCCTCAATCCTCAATCCTCATTCTTCAATCCTCAATACACAATCCTCAATCTTCAATCCTCAATCCTCAATCCTCAATTCTCAATCCTCAACCCTCAGGCCTCTCTCCTCAAACCTCAATCCTGAATCCTCAATCCTGAATCCTCAAGCTTCAGCCCTCATTCCTCAACAATCAGTTGTCAATCCTCAATCCTCAATAGAATATCATCATTTCACAGTTTTCAATACTCAATACTCAATCTGCAATCTTCAAATCTCTATCCACAATCATCAATTCTCATCATGCAACCCTCAACACTCAGTCCCCAATCCTCAATATTCAATCCTCAATCCTCAATCCTCAATCCACAATCCTCAACCTTCAATTCTCAATACTCAATCTTCAATCCTCAATCCTCAATACTCAATCCTCAATTCTCAATCCTCGATCCTCTGCCCTCAGTCCTCAAACCTCAATCCTCAACCCTCAGCCCTCATCCTCAATCCTCAGTCTTCAATCCTCAATCCTCAACCCTCAATCCTCAATCCTCAATCCTCAGTCCTCAAACCTCAAACCTGAATCCTCAATCCTGAATCCTCAACCTTCAGACCTCAGTCCTCAACAATCAGTTGTCGATTCTCAATCCTCAATAGAATATAATCAATTCACAGTTTTCAATACTCAATACTCAATCTGGAGTATTTCAAATCTCTATCCACAAACATCAATTCTCATCATTCAACCCTCAACACTCAGTCCCCAATCCTCAATCTTCAATCCTCAATCCTCAATCCTCAATCCTCGATCCTCAATCTTCAATCCTCAATACTCAATCTTCAAACCTCCATCCTCAATCCTCAATCCTCTATCCTCAATCTTCAATCCTCAATACTCAATCTGCAATCCTCAATCCTCAATCCTCAATCCTCAATCCTCATTCTTCAATCCTCAACACCCAATCCTCAATCTTCAATCCTCAATCCTCAATCCTCAATTCTCAATCCTAAATCCTCAATCCTCAATACTCAATCTTCAATTATCAATCCTCAATCCTCAATCCTCAATCCTCATTCTTCAATCCTCAACACCCAATCCTCAATCTTCAATCCTCAATCCTCAATCCTCAATTCTCAATCCTAAATCCTCAATCCTCAGACCTCAATCATCAATACTCAACCCTCAGTCCTAGTCCTCAATCTACAACGCTCAATCCTCGATCCTCAATCTTCAATTATCAATATTCAACCTTCAATCCTCAATCCTCAATCCTCAATACTCAATCCTCAATCCTCAATGTTCTATCCTCAATACGCAATCCTCAATCTTCAATCCTCAATTCTCAATCCTCAATCCTCAATCCTCAATCCTCAATCCTCAATCATAATCTTCAATCCTCAGTACTCAATCTTCAATCCTCAATCCTCAATCCTCAATCCTCAATCCTCAATCTTCAATCCTCAATACTCAATCTTCAATCCTCAATCCTCAATCCTCAATCCTCAATCCTCAATCCTCAATGCTCAACCGTCAATCTTCAGTCCTCAATACTCAATCTTCAATCCTCAATCCTCAATCCTCAATGCTCAATACTCAATCCTCATTCTTCAATCCTCAATACCCAATCCTCAATCTTCAATCCTCAATCCTGAATCCTCAATCAACAATCCTCAATCCTCTATCCTCAATCCTCAATCGTCAATCCTCAATCCTCAATCTTCAATCCTCAATACTCAATCTTCAATCCTCAATCCTCAATCCTCAATCCTCAATCCTCAATCCTCAACCCTCAATCGTCAATCTTCAAACATCAATACTCAATCTTCAATCCTCAATCCTCAATCCTCAATCCTCAATCCTCATTCTTCAATCCTCAATACACAATCCTCAATCTTCAATCCTCAATCCTCAATCCTCAATCCTCAATCCTCAATCCTCAATCCTCAATCTTCAATCCTCGGTCCCAAATCCTCAATATTCAATACTCACTCCTCAATCCTCAATCTTCAATCCACAATACTCAGTCTTCAATCCTCAATCCTCAATCCTCAATCCTCAATCCTCAATCCTGATTCTTCAATCCTCAATACCCAATCCTCAATCTTCAATCCTCATTCCTCAATCCTCAATACTCAATCCTCAATCCTCAATCCTCAATTCTCAATCCTCAATCCTCAATGTTCAATACGCAATACCCAATCCTCAATCTTCTATCCGCAATCCTCAATCCTCAATCCTCAATCCTCAATCCTCAATCCTCAATCCTCAATCCTCATTCTTCAATCCTCAATACACAATCCTCAATCTTCAATCCTCAATCCGCAATCCTCAATCCTCAATCCTCAATCCTCAATGTTCAATCCTCAATACCCAATCCTCAGTCTTCATTCCTCAATCCTCAATCCTCAATCCTCAATCCTCAATCCTCAATCCTCAATCCTCAATCCTCAGTCCTCAAACCTCAATCCTGAATCCTCAATACTGAATCCTCAATCGTCAGCCCTCAGTCCTCAAGAATCAGTGGCCCATCCTCAATCCTCAATAGAATATCATGATTTCACAGTTTTCAATACTCAATACTCAACCTGCAATCTTCAAATCTCTATCCACAAACATCAATTCTCATCATTCAACCCTCAAAACTCAGTCCCCAATCCTCAACATTCAAGCCTCAATCCTCAAACCTCAATCCACAATCCTCAACCTTCAATCCTCAATACTCAATCATCATCCTTCAATCCTCAATCCCCTATCCTCAATCTTCAATCCTCAATCCTCAATCCTCAATAAGCAATCCTCTATCTTCAATCCTCAATCCTCAATCCTCAATTCTCAATCCTCAATCCTCAATTCTCAGACCTCAAACATAAATATTCAACCCTCAGTCCTCGTCCTCAATCCACAACCCTCAATCCTCAATCCTCAATCCTCAATCCTCAATCCTCAATCCTCAATCATCAATCCTCAATCCTCAATCCTCAATCCTCAATCTTCAATCCTCAATACTCAATCCTCAATTCGCAATCCTCAATAGTCAATCTTCAATCCTCAATACTCAATATTCAATCCTCAATCCTCAATCCTCAATCCTCAATCCTCATTCTTCGAACCTCCATACCCAATCCTCAATCTTCAATCCTCAATCCTCAATCCTCAATTCTCAATCCTCAATCCTCCGTCCTTAGTCCTCAAACCCCAATCCTCAACCCGCAGCCCTCATCCTCAATCCTCAATCCTCAATCCTCAATCCTCAATCTTCAATCCTCAATACTGAATCTTCAATCCTCAATCCTCAGTCCTCAAACCTCAATTCTGAATCCTCAATCCTGAAGCATCAATGTTCAGCCCTCAGTCCTCAACATTCAGCTGTCAATCCTCAATCCTCAATAGAATATCCTCAATTCACAGTTTTCAATACTCAATACTCAATCTGCAATCTTCAAATCTCTATCCAGAAACATAAATTCTCATCACTCAGCCCTCAACACTCAGTACTCAATGTTCAATCCTCATCCTCAATTCTGAATCTTCAATCCTCAATACTGAACTTCAATCCGCAATCCTCAATCCCCAATCCTCAATACTCAATCCACAATCCTCAACCTTCAACCCTCAATACTCAATCTTCAATCCTCAATCCGCAATACTCAATCCTCATTCGTCAATCCTCAATACCCAATCCTCAATCTTCAATCCTTATTCCTCAATTCTCAATTCTCAATCCTCAATCCTCAGACCTCAGACATCAATATTCAACACCCAGTCCTCGTCCTCAATCCACAACCCTCAATCCTCAACCCTCAATCTTTAATCATCAAGATTCAATCTTCAATCCTCAATCCTCAATCCTCAATCCTCAATCCTCAATCCTCAATCTTCAATCCTCAATCCTCAATCCTCAATTCTCAATCCTCAATCCTCCGTCCTTAGTCCTCAAACCCCAATCCTCAACCCGCAGCCCTCATCCTCAATCCTCAATCCTCAATCCTCAATCCTCAATCTTCAATCCTCAATACTGAATCTTCAATCCTCAATCCTCAATCCTCAATCCTCAATCCTCAATCCTCAACCCTCAATCCTCAGTCCTCAAACCTCAATCCTGAATCCTCAATCCTGAATCCTCAATCCTCAGCCCTCGGTCCTCAACAATCAGTGGTCCATTCTCAATCCTCAATAGAATATCATGATTTCACAATTTTCAATACTCAATACTCAACCTGCAATCTTCAAATCTCTATCCACAAACATCAATTCTCATCACTCAACCCTCAACACTCAGTCCCCAATCCTCAATATTCAAGCCTCAATCCTCAATCCTCAATCCACAATCCTCAACATTAAATCCTCAATACCCAATCTTCAATCCTCAATTCTCATCCCTCAATCCTCAATTCGCAATCCTCAATCCTCAATCTTCAATCCTCAATCCTCAATCCTCAATTCTCAATCCTCAACCCTCAGGCCTCTCTCCTCAAACCTCAATCCTGAATCCTCAATCCTGAATCCTCAAGCTTCAGCAGTCAGTCCTCAACAATCAGTTGTCAATCCTCAATCCTCAATAGAATATCATCATTTCACAGATTTCAATACTCAATACTCAATCTGCAATCTTCAAATCTCTATCCACAAACATCAATTCTCATCATGCAACCCTCAACACTCAGTCCCCAATCCTCAATATTCAATCCCCAATCCTCAATCCTCAATCCACAATCCTCAACCTTCAATTCTCAATACTCAATCTTCAATCCTCAATCCTAAATACTCAATCCTCAATTCTCAATCCTCGATCCTCTGCCCTCAGTCCTCAAACCTCAATCCTCAACCCTCAGCCCTCATCCTCAATCCTCAGTCTTCAATCCTCAATCCTCAACCCTCAATCCTCAATCCTCAATCCTCAGTCCTCAAACCTCAAACCTGAATCCTCAATCCTGAATCCTCAAACTTCAGACCTCAGTCCTCAACAATCAGTTGTCGATTCTCAATCCTCAATAGAATATAGTCAATTCACATTTTTCAATACTCAATACTCAATCTGGAGTCTTCAAATCTCTATCCACAAACATCAATTCTCATCATTCAACCCTCAACACTCAGTCCCCAATCCTCAATCTTCAATCCTCAATCCTCAATCCTCAATCCTCGATCCTCAATCTTCAATCCTCAATACTCAATCTTCAATCCTCCATCCTCAATCCTCAACCCTCTATCCTCAATCTTCGATCCTCAATACTCAATCTTCAATCCTCAATCCTCAATCCTCAATCCTCAATCCTCATTCTTCAATCCTCAACACCCAATCCTCAATCTTCAATCCTCAATCCGCAATCCTCAATTCTCAATCCTAAATCCTCAATCCTCAATACTCAATCTTCAATCCTCAATCCTCAATCCTCAATCCTCAATCCTCATTCTTCAATCCTCAACACCCAATCCTCAATCTTCAATCCTCAATCCTCAATCCTCAATCTACAATGCTCAACCTTCAATCCTCCATACTCAATCTTCAATCCTCAATCCTCAATACTCAATCCTCAATTCTCAATCCTCGATCCTCTGCCCTCAGTCCTCAAACCTCAATCCTCAACCCTCAGCCCTCATCCTCAATCCTCAGTCTTCAATCCTCAATCCTCAACCCTCAATCCTCAATCCTCAATCCTCAGTCCTCAAACCTCAAACCTGAATCCTCAATCCTGAATCCTCAACCTTCAGACCTCAGTCCTCAACAATCAGTTGTCGATTCTCAATCCTCAATAGAATATAATCAATTCACAGTTTTCAATACTCAATACTCAATCTGGAGTATTTCAAATCTCTATCCAGAAACATCAATTCTCATTATTCAACCCTCAACACTCAGTCCCCAATCCTCAATCTTCAATCCTCAATCCTCAATCCTCAATCCTCGATCCTCAATCTTCAATCCTCAATACTCAATCTTCAAACCTCCATCCTCAATCCTCAATCCTCTATCCTCAATCTTCAATCCTCAATACTCAATCTGCAATCCTCAATCCTCAATCCTCAATCCTCAATCCTCATTCTTCAATCCTCAACACCCAATCCTCAATCTTCAACCCTCAATCCTCAATCCTCAATTCTCAATCCTAAATCCTCAATCCTCAATACTCAATCTTCAATTATCAATCCTCAATCCTCAATCCTCAATCCTCATTCTTCAATCCTCAACACCCAATCCTCAATCTTCAATCCTCAATCCTCAATCCTCAATTCTCAATCCTAAATCCTCAATCCTCAGACCTCAATCATCAATACTCAACCCTCAGTCCTAGTCCTCAATCCACAACGCTCAATCCTCGATCCTCAATCTTCAATCATCAATATTCAACCTTCAATCCTCAATCCTCAATCCTCAATACTCAATCCTCAATCCTCAATGTTCTATCCTCAATACGCAATCCTCAATCTTCAATCCTCAATTCTCAATCCTCAATCCTCAATCCTCAATCCTCAATCCTCAATCATAATCTTCAATCCTCAGTACTCAATCTTCAATCCTCAATCCTCAATCCTCAATCCTCAATCCTCAATCTTCAATCCTCAATACTCAATCTTCAATCCTCAATCCTCAATCCTCAATCCTCAATCCTCAATCCTCAATCCTCAACCGTCAATCTTCAGTCCTCAATACTCAATCTTCAATCCTCAATCCTCAATCCTCAATGCTCAATACTCAATCCTCATTCTTCAATCCTCAATACCCAATCCTCAATCTTCAATCCTCAATCCTGAATCCTCAATCCTCAATCCTCAATCCTCTATCCTCAATCCTCAATCGTCAATCCTCAATCCTCAATCTTCAATCCTCAATCCTCAATCCTCAATCCTCAATCATCAATCCTCAATCCTCAATCCTCAATCCTCAATCTTCAATCCTCAATACTCAATCCTCAATTCGCAATCCTCAATAGTCAATCTTCAATCCTCAATACTCAATATTCAATCCTCAATCCTCAATCCTCAATCCTCAATCCTCATTCTTCGAACCTCCATACCCAATCCTCAATCTTCAATCCTCAATCCTCAATCCTCAATTCTCAATCCTCAATCCTCCGTCCTTAGTCCTCAAACCCCAATCCTCAACCCGCAGCCCTCATACTCAATCCTCAATCCTCAATCCTCAATCCTCAATCTTCAATCCTCAATACTGAATCTTCAATCCTCAATCCTCAGTCCTCAAACCTCAATTCTGAATCCTCAATCCTGAAGCATCAATGTTCAGCCCTCAGTCCTCAACATTCAGCTGTCAATCCTCAATCCTCAATAGAATATCCTCAATTCACAGTTTTCAATACTCAATACTCAATCTGCAATCTTCAAATCTCTATCCAGAAACATAAATTCTCATCACTCAGCCCTCAACACTCAGTACTCAATGTTCAATCCTCATCCTCAATTCTGAATCTTCAATCCTCAATACTGAACTTCAATCCGCAATCCTCAATCCCCAATCCTCAATACTCAATCCACAATCCTCAACCTTCAACCCTCAATACTCAATCTTCAATCCTCAATCCGCAATCCTCAATCGTCATTCGTCAATCCTCAATACCCAATCCTCAATCTTCAATCCTTATTCCTCAATTCTCAATTCTCAATCCTCAATCCTCAGACCTCAGACATCAATATTCAACACCCAGTCCTCGTCCTCAATCCACAACCCTCAATCCTCAACCCTCAATCTTTAATCATCTAGATTCAATCTTCAATCCTCAATCCTCAATCCTCAATCCTCAATCCTCAATCCTCAATCTTCACCCCTCAAAACCTCAATCCTCAATCCTCAATGTTCAATCCTCAATACCCAACCCTAAGTCTTCAATCCTCAATCCTCAATCCTCAATCCTCAATCCTCAATCCTCAATCCTCAACCCTCAATCCTCAGTCCTCAAACCTCAATCCTGAATCCTCAATCCTGAATCCTCAATCCTCAGCCCTCGGTCCTCAACAATCAGTGGTCCATTCTCAATCCTCAATAGAATATCATGATTTCACAATTTTCAATACTCAATACTCAACCTGCAATCTTCAAATCTCTATCCACAAACATCAATTCTCATCACTCAACCCTCAACACTCAGTCCCCAATCCTCAATATTCAAGCCTCAATCCTCAATCCTCAATCCACAATCCTCAACATTAAATCCTCAATACCCAATCTTCAATCCTCAATTCTCATCCCTCAATCCTCAATTCGCAATCCTCAATCCTCAATCTTCAATCCTCAATCCTCAATCCTCAATTCTCAATCCTCAACCCTCAGGCCTCTCTCCTCAAACCTCAATCCTGAATCCTCAATCCTGAATCCTCAAGCTTCAGCAGTCAGTCCTCAACAATCAGTTGTCAATCCTCAATCCTCAATAGAATATCATCATTTCACAGATTTCAATACTCAATACTCAATCTGCAATCTTCAAATCTCTATCCACAAACATCAATTCTCATCATGCAACCCTCAACACTCAGTCCCCAATCCTCAATATTCAATCCCCAATCCTCAATCCTCAATCCACAATCCTCAACCTTCAATTCTCAATACTCAATCTTCAATCCTCAATCCTAAATACTCAATCCTCAATTCTCAATCCTCGATCCTCTGCCCTCAGTCCTCAAACCTCAATCCTCAACCCTCAGCCCTCATCCTCAATCCTCAGTCTTCAATCCTCAATCCTCAACCCTCAATCCTCAATCCTCAATCCTCAGTCCTCAAACCTCAAACCTGAATCCTCAATCCTGAATCCTCAAACTTCAGACCTCAGTCCTCAACAATCAGTTGTCGATTCTCAATCCTCAATAGAATATAGTCAATTCACATTTTTCAATACTCAATACTCAATCTGGAGTCTTCAAATCTCTATCCACAAACATCAATTCTCATCATTCAACCCTCAACACTCAGTCCCCAATCCTCAATCTTCAATCCTCAATCCTCAATCCTCAATCCTCGATCCTCAATCTTCAATCCTCAATACTCAATCTTCAATCCTCCATCCTCAATCCTCAACCCTCTATCTTCAATCTTCGATCCTCAATACTCAATCTTCAATCCTCAATCCTCAATCCTCAATCCTCAATCCTCATTCTTCAATCCTCAACACCCAATCCTCAATCTTCAATCCTCAATCCGCAATCCTCAATTCTCAATCCTAAATCCTCAATCCTCAATACTCAATCTTCAATCCTCAATCCTCAATCCTCAATCCTCAATCCTCATTCTTCAATCCTCAACACCCAATCCTCAATCTTCAATCCTCAATCCTCAATCCTCAATTCTCAATCCTAAATCCTCAATCCTCAGACCTCAATCATCAATACTCAACCCTCAGTCCTAGTCCTCAATCCACAACGCTCAATCCTCGATCCTCAATCTTCAATCATCAATATTCAACCTTCAATCCTCAATCCTCAATCCTCAATACTCAATCCTCAATCCTCAATGTTCTATCCTCAATACGCAATCCTCAATCTTCAATCCTCAATTCTCAATCCTCAATCCTCAATCCTCAATCCTCAATCCTCAATCTTAATCTTCAATCCTCAGTACTCAATCTTCAATCCTCAATCCTCAATCCTCAATCCTCAATCCTCAATCTTCAATCCTCAATACTCAATCTTCAATCCTCAATCCTCAATCCTCAATCCTCAATCCTCAATCCTCAATCCTCAACCGTCAATCTTGAGTCCTCAATACTCAATCTTCAATCCTCAATCCTCAATCCTCAATGCTCAATACCCAATCCTCAATCTTCAATCCTCAATCCTCAATCCTCAATCCTCAATCTTCAATCCTCAATACTCAATCTTCAATCCTCAATCCTCAGTCCTCAAACCTCAATTCTGAATCCTCAATCCTGAATCCTCAATCTTCAGCCCTCAGTCCTCAACATTCAGTTGTCAATCCTCAATCCTCAATAGAATATCCTCAATTCACCGTTTTCAATACTCAACACTCAATCTGCAATCGTCATCTCTCTATCCAGAAACATAAATTCTCATCACTCAACCCTCAACAATCAGTACTCAATCTTCAATCCTAATCCTCAATTCTGAATCTTCAATCCTCAATACTGAATCTTCAATCCGCAATCCTCAATCCCCAACCCTCAATCCTCAATCCTCAATCCTCAATCTTCAATCCTCAATACTCAATCTTCAATCCTCAATCCGCAATCCTCAATCCTCATGCGTCAATCCTCAGTACCCAATCCTCAATCTTCAATCCTCAATCCTCAATCCTCAATCCTCAATCCTCAGTCCTCAAACCACAATCCTGGATCCTCAATCCTGAATCCTCAATCTTCAGCACTCAGTCCTCAACAATCAGTGGTCAATCCTCAATCCTCAATAGAATATCATGAATTCACAGTTTTCAATACTGAATACTCAACCTGCAATCTACAAATCCCTATCCACAAACATCAATTCTCATCACTCAACCCTCAACACTCAGTCCCCAATCCTCAATATTCAAGCCTCAATCCTCAATCCTCAATCCACAATCCTCAATCCTCCGTCCTTAGTCCTCAAACCCCTGTCCTCAACCCTCAGCCCTCATCCTCAATCCTCAATCCTCAATCCTCAATCCTCAATCTTCAATCCTCAATACTCAATCTTCAATCCTCAATCCTCAGTCCTCAAACCTCAATTCCGAATCCTCAACCCTGAATCCTCAATCTTCAGCCCTCAGTCCTCAACATTCAGTTGTCAATCCTCAATCCTCAATAGAATATCCTCAATTCACAGATTTCAATACTCAATACTCAATCTGCAATCTTCAACTCTCTATCCAGAAACATAAATTCTCATCACTCAACCCTCAACACTCAGTACTCAATGTTCAATCCTAATCCTCAATTCTGAATCTTCAATCCTCAATACTGAATCTTCAATCCGCAATCCTCAATCCCCAATCCTCAATCCTCAATCCTCAATCCTAAATCTTCAATCCTCAATACTCAATCTTCAATCCTCAATCCGCAATTCTCAATCCTCATTCGTCAATCCTCAATACCCAATCCTCAATCTTCAATCCTCATTCCTCAATTCTCAATTCTCAATCCTCAATCCTCAGACCTCAGACATCAATATTCAACACTCAGATCTCGTCCTCAATCCACAACACTCAATCCTCAACCCTCAATCTTTAATCATCAATATTCTATCTTCAATCCTCAATCCTCAATCCTCAATCCTCAATCCTCAATCCTCAATCTTCACTCCTCAAACCTCAATCCTCAATCCTCAATGTTCAATCCTCAATACCCAATCCTCAGTCTTCAATCCTCAATCCTCAATCCTCAATCCTCAATCCTCAATCCTCAATCCTCAATCCTCAATCCTCAATCCTCAATCCTCAGTCCTCAAACCTCAATCCTGAATCCTCAATCCTGAATCCTCAATCTTCAGCCCTCAGTCCTCAAGAATCAGTGGTCCATCCTCAATCCTCAATAGAATATCATGATTTCACAGTTTTCAGTACTCAATACTCAACCTGCAATCTTCAAATCACTATCCACAAACATCAATTCTCATCACTCAACCCTCAAAACTCAGTCCCCAATCCTCAATATTCAAGCCTCAATCCTCAATCCTCAATCCACAATCCTCAACCTTCAATCCTCAAAACTCAATCTTCAATCCTCGATCCTCAATCCTCAATCCTCAATTCGCAATCCTCAATCCTCAATATTCAATCCTCAATACTCAATATTCAATCCCCAATCCTCAATACTCATTCCCCAATCCTCATTCTTCAATCCTCATCCTTCAATCCTCAATACTCAATCCTCAATCTTCAATCCTCAATCCTCAATCCTCAGTTAACAATCCTCAATCCTCAGTCCTCAGACCTCAGGCATCAACACTCAACCGTCGGTCCTCGTTCTCAATCCACAACCCTCAATCCTCAATTATCAATCTTCATTCATCAATATTCAACCTTCAATCCTCAATGCTCAATCCTCAATCCTCAATCCTCAATGTTGAATCCTCAACAGCCAATCCTCAATCTTCAATCCTCAATCCTCAATCCTCAATTCTCAATCCTCAATCCTCAATCCTCAGTCCTCTCTCCTCAAACCCCAATCCTGAATCCTCAATCCTGAATCCTCAAGCTTCAGCCCTCAGTCCTCAACAATCAGTTGTCAATCCTCAATCCTCAATAGAATATCATGATTTCACAGTTTTCAATACTCAATACTCAACCTGCAATCTTCAAATCTCTATCCACAAACATCAATTCTCATCACTCAACCCTCAAAACTCAGTCCCCAATCCTCAATATTCAAGCCTCAACCCTCAAACCTCAATCCACAATCCTCAACCTTCAATCCTCAATACTCAATCTTCAATCCTCAATCCTCAACCCTCAATCCTCAATTCTCAATCCTCAATAGTCGATCTTCAATCCTCAATACTCAATATTCAATCCTCAATCCTCAATCCTCAATCCCCAATCATCATCCTTCAATCCTCAATACCCTATCCTCAATCTTCAATCCTCAATCCTCAATCCTCAATACCCAATCCTCAATCTTCAATCCTCAATCCTCAATCCTCAATTCTCAATCCTCAATCCTCAATCCTCAGAGCTCAAACATAAACATTCAACCCTCAGTGCTCGTCCTCAATCCACAACCCTCAATCCTCAACCCTCAATCCTCAATCCTCAATCCTCAATCCTCAATCCTCAATCATCAATCCTCAATCCTCAATCCTCAATCCTCAATCTTCAATCCTCAATACTCAATCCTCAATTCGCAATCCTCAATAGTCAATCTTCAATCCTCAACACTCAATATTCAATCCTCAATCCTCAATCCTCAATCCTCAATCCTCATTCTTCGATCCTCAATACCCAATCCTCAATCTTCAATCCTCAATCCTCAATCCTGAATTCTCAACCCTCAATCTTCCGTCCTTAGTCCTCAAACCCAATCCTCAACCCGCAGCCCTCATCCTCAATCCTCAACACTCAATCCTCAATCCTCAATCTTCAATCCTCAATCCTCAATCCTCAATCCTCAGTCCTCTCTCCTCAAACCCCAATCCTGAATCCTCAATCCTGAATCCTCAAGCTTCAGCCCTCAGTCCTCAACAATCAGTTGTCAGTCCTCAATCCTCAATAGAATATCATCAATTCACAGTTTTCAATACTCAATACTCAATCTGCAATCTTCAAATCTCTATCCACAAACACCAATTCTCATCATTCAACCCTCAACACTCAATCCCCAATCCTCAATATTCAATCCTCAATCCTCAATCCTCAATCCACAATACTCAACCTTCAATCCTCAATACTCAATCATGAATCCTCAATCCTCAATACTCAATCCTCAATTCTCAATCCTCGATCGTCAATCTTCAATCCTCAATCCTCAATTCTCAATTCTCAATCCTCAATCCTCAGACCTCAGACATCAATATTCAACTCTCAGTCCTCGTCCTCAATCCACAACCCTCAATCCTCAACCCTCAATCTTTAATCATCAATATTCAATCTTCAATCCTCAATCCTCAATCCTCAATCCTCAATCCTCAATCCTCTATCCTCAATAGTCGATCTTCAATCCTCAATACTCAATATTTAATCTTCAATCCTCAATCCTCAATCCTCAATCCTCAGTCCTCAGTCCTCAATCTTCAATACTCAATACCCAATCTTCAATCATCAATTCGCAATCCTCAATCCTCATTCGTCAATCCTCAATACCCAATCCTCAATCTTCAATCCTCAATCCTCAATTCTCAATTCTCAATCCTCAATCCTCAGACCTCAGACATCAATATTCAACACTCAGTCCTCGTCCTCAATCCACAACCCTCAATCCTCAACCCTCAATCTTTAATCATCAATATTCAATCTTCAATCCTCAATCCTCAATCCTCAATCCTCAATCCTCAATCCTCAATCTTCACTCCTCAAACCTCAATCCTCAATCCTCAATGTTCAATCCTCAATACCCAATTCTCAGTCTTCAATCCTCAACCCTCAATCCTCAATCCTCAATCCTCATTCTTCAATCCTCAATACCCAATCCTCAATCTTCAACACTCAATCCTCAATCCTCAGACCTCAGACATCAATATTCAACACTCAGTCCTCGTCCTCAATCCACAACCCTCAATCCTCAACCCTCAATCTTTAATCATCAATATTCAATCTTCAATCCTCAATCCTCAATCCTCTATCCTCAATACTCAATGATCAATCCTCAACAGCCAATCCTCAATCTTCAATCCTCAATCCTCAATCCTCAATTCTCAATCCTCAACCCTCAGGCCTCTCTCCTCAAACCTCAATCCTGAATCCTCAATCCTGAATCCTCAAGCTTCAGCAGTCAGTCCTCAACAATCAGTTGTCAATCCTCAATCCTCAATAGAATATCATCATTTCACAGATTTCAATACTCAATACTCAATCTGCAATCTTCAAATCTCTATCCACAAACATCAATTCTCATCATGCAACCCTCAACACTCAGTCCCCAATCCTCAATATTCAATCCCCAATCCTCAATCCTCAATCCACAATCCTCAACCTTCAATTCTCAATACTCAATCTTCAATCCTCAATCCTAAATACTCAATCCTCAATTCTCAATCCTCGATCCTCTGCCCTCAGTCCTCAAACCTCAATCCTCAACCCTCAGCCCTCATCCTCAATCCTCAGTCTTCAATCCTCAATCCTCAACCCTCAATCCTCAATCCTCAATCCTCAGTCCTCAAACCTCAAACCTGAATCCTCAATCCTGAATCCTCAAACTTCAGACCTCAGTCCTCAACAATCAGTTGTCGATTCTCAATCCTCAATAGAATATAGTCAATTCACATTTTTCAATACTCAATACTCAATCTGGAGTCTTCAAATCTCTATCCACAAACATCAATTCTCATCATTCAACCCTCAACACTCAGTCCCCAATCCTCAATCTTCAATCCTCAATCCTCAATCCTCAATACTCGATCCTCAATCTTCAATCCTCAATACTCAATCTTCAATCCTCCATCCTCAATCCTCAACCCTCTATCCTCAATCTTCAATCCTCAATACTCAATCTTCAATCCTCAATCCTCAATCCTCAATCCTCAATCCTCATTCTTCAATCCTCAACACCCAATCCTCAATCTTCAATCCTCAATACGCAATCCTCAATTCTCAATCCTAAATCCTCAATCCTCAATACTCAATCTTCAATCCTCAATCCTCAATCCTCAATCCTCAATCCTCATTCTTCAATCCTCAACACCCAATCCTCAATCTTCAATCCTCAATCCTCAATCCTCAATTCTCAATCCTAAGTCCTCAATCCTCAGACCTCAATCATCAATACTCAACCCTCAGTCCTAGTCCTCAATCCACAACGCTCAATCCTCGATCCTCAATCTTCAATCATCAATATTCAACCTTCATTCCTCAATCCTCAATCCTCAATACTCAATCCTCAGTCCTCAATGTTCTATCCTCAATACGCAATCCTCAATCTTCAATCCTCAATTCTCAATCCTCAATCCTCAATCCTCAATCCTCAATCCTCAATCTTAATCTTCAATCCTCAGTACTCAATCTTCAATCCTCAATCCTCAATCCTCAATCCTCAATCCTCAATCTTCAATCCTCAATACTCAATCTTCAATCCTCAATCCTCAATCCTCAATCCTCAATCCTCAATCCTCAACCGTCAATCTTGAGTCCTCAATACTCAATCTTCAATCCTCAATCCTCAATCCTCAATGCTCAATACCCAATCCTCAATCTTCAATCCTCAATCCTCAATCCTCAATCCTCAATCTTCAATCCTCAATACTCAATCTTCAATCCTCAATCCTCAGTCCTCAAACCTCAATTCTGAATCCTCAATCCTGAATCCTCAATCTTCAGCCCTCAGTCCTCAACATTCAGTTGTCAATCCTCAATCCTCAATAGAATATCCTCAATTCACCGTTTTCAATACTCAACACTCAATCTGCAATCGTCATCTCTCTATCCAGAAAAATAAATTCTCATCACTCAACCCTCAACACTCAGTACTCAATCTTCAATCCTAATCCTCAATTCTGAATCTTCAATCCTCAATACTGAATCTTCAATCCGCAATCCTCAATCCCCAACCCTCAATCCTCAATCCTCAATCCTCAATCTTCAATCCTCAGTACCCAATCCTCAATCTTCAATCCTCAATCCTCAATCCTCAATCCTCAATCCTCAGTCCTCAAACCTCAATCCTGAATCCTCAATCCTGAATCCTCAATCTTCAGCCCTCAGTCCTCAAGAATCAGTGGTACATCCTCAATCCTCAATAGAATATCATGATTTCACAGTTTTCAATACTCAATACTCAACCTGGAATCTTCAAATCTCTATCCACAAACATCAATTCTCATCACTCAACCCTCAAAACTCAGTCCCCAATCCTCAATATTCAAGCCTCAATCTTCAATCCTCAATCCTCAACCCTCAATCCTCAATCCTCAGTCCTCAAACCACAATCCTGGATCCTCAATCCTGAATCCTCAATCTTCAGCACTCAGTCCTCAACAATCAGTGGTCAATCCTCAATCCTCAATAGAATATCATGAATTCACAGTTTTCAATACTGAATACTCAACCTGCAATCTACAAATCCCTATCCACAAACATCAATTCTCATCACTCAACCCTCAACACTCAGTCCCCAATCCTCAATATTCAAGCCTCAATCCTCAATCCTCAATCCACAATCCTCAATCCTCCGTCCTTAGTCCTCAAACCCCTGTCCTCAACCCTCAGCCCTCATCCTCAATCCTCAATCCTCAATCCTCAATCCTCAATCTTCAATCCTCAATACTCAATCTTCAATCCTCAATCCTCAGTCCTCAAACCTCAATTCCGAATCCTCAACCCTGAATCCTCAATCTTCAGCCCTCAGTCCTCAACATTCAGTTGTCAATCCTCAATCCTCAATAGAATATCCTCAATTCACAGATTTCAATACTCAATACTCAATCTGCAATCTTCAACTCTCTATCCAGAAACATAAATTCTCATCACTCAACCCTCAACACTCAGTACTCAATGTTCAATCCTAATCCTCAATTCTGAATCTTCAATCCTCAATACTGAATCTTCAATCCGCAATCCTCAATCCCCAATCCTCAATCCTCAATCCTCAATCCTAAATCTTCAATCCTCAATACTCAATCTTCAATCCTCAATCCGCAATTCTCAATCCTCATTCGTCAATCCTCAATACCCAATCCTCAATCTTCAATCCTCAATCCTCAATCCTCAATCCTCAATCCTCAATCCTCAATCTTCACTCCTCAAACCTCAATCCTCAGTCCTCACTCCTCAAACCTCAATCCTCAACCCTCGGCCCTCATCCTCAATCCTCAATCCAAAATCCTCAATTCTTAATCTTCAATCCTCAATACTCAATCTTCAATCCTCAATCCTCAGTCCTCAAACCTCAATTCCGAATCCTCAATCTGGAACCCTCAATCTTCAGCCCTCAGTCCTCAACAATCAGCTGTCAATCCTCAATCCTCAATAGAACATACTCAATTCACAGTTTTCAATACCCGATACTCAATCTGCAATCTTCAATTCTCTATCCACAAACATCAATTCTCATCACTCAACCATCAACACTCAGTCCTCGATGTTCAATCCTCAATCCTCAATTCTCAATCTTCAATCCTCAATACTGAACCTTCAATCCTCAATCCTCAATCCTCAGTCCTCAATCCTCAATCCTCAATCTTAACCTTCAATCCTCAGTACTCAATCTTCAATCCTCAATCCTCAATCCTCAATCCTCAATCCTCAATCTTCAATCCTCAATACTCAATCTTCAATCCTCAATCCTCAATCCTCAATCCTCAATCCTCAATCCACAATCCTCAACTTTCAATCCTCAATACTCAATCTTCAATCCTCAATCCTCAATCCTCAATCCTCAATTCGCAATCCTCAATAGTCAATCTTCAATCCTCAATACTCAATATTCAATCCTCAACTCTCAATCCTCAATCCTCAATCCTCATTCTTCGATCCTCAATACCCAATCCTCAATCTTCAATCCTGAATCCTCAATCCTCAATTCTCAATACTCAAACCTCCGTCCTTAGTCCTCAAACCCCAATCCTCAACCCTCTGCCCTCACCCTCAATCCTCAATCCTCAATCCTCTATCCTCAATCTTCAATCCTCAATACTCAATCTTCAATCCTCAATCCTCAGTCCTCAAACCTCAATTCTGAATCCTCAATCCTGAATCCTCAATCTTCAGCCCTCAGTCCTCAACATTCAGTTGTCAATCCTCAATCCTCAATAGAATATCCTCAATTCACAGTTTTCAATACTCAATACTCAATCTGCAATCGTCATCTCTCTATCCAGAAACATAAATTCTCATCACTCAACCCTCAACACTCAGTACTCAATCTTCAATCCTAATCCTCAATTCTGAATCTTCAATCCTCAATACTGAATCTTCAATCCGCAATCCTCAATCCCCAACCCTCAATCCTCAATGCTCAATCCTCAATCTTCAATCCTCAGTACCCAATCCTCAATCTTCAATCCTCAATCCTCAATCCTCAATCCTCAATCCTCAGTCCTCAAACCTCAATCCTGAATCCTCAATCCTGAATCCTCAATCTTCAGCCCTCAGTCCTCAAGAATCAGTGGTACATCCTCAATCCTCAATAGAATATCATGATTTCACAGTTTTCAATACTCAATACTCAACCTGGAATCTTCAAATCTCTATCCACAAACATCAATTCTCATCACTCAACCCTCAAAACTCAGTCCCCAATCCTCAATATTCAAGCCTCAATCTTCAATCCTCAATCCTCAACCCTCAATCCTCAATCCTCAGTCCTCAAACCACAATCCTGGATCCTCAATCCTGAATCCTCAATCTTCAGCACTCAGTCCTCAACAATCAGTGGTCAATCCTCAATCCTCAATAGAATATCATGAATTCACAGTTTTCAATACTGAATACTCAACCTGCAATCTACAAATCCCAATCCACAAACATCAATTCTCATCACTCAACCCTCAACACTCAGTCCCCAATCCTCAATATTCAAGCCTCAATCCTCAATCCTCAATCCACAATCCTCAATCCTCCGTCCTTAGTCCTCAAACCCCTGTCCTCAACCCTCAGCCCTCATCCTCAATCCTCAATCCTCAATCCTCAATCCTCAATCTTCAATCCTCAATACTCAATCTTCAATCCTCAATCCTCAGTCCTCAAACCTCAATTCCGAATCCTCAACCCTGAATCCTCAATCTTCAGCCCTCAGTCCTCAACATTCAGTTGTCAATCCTCAATCCTCAATAGAATATCCTCAATTCACAGATTTCAATACTCAATACTCAATCTGCAATCTTCAACTCTCTATCCAGAAACATAAATTCTCATCACTCAACCCTCAACACTCAGTACTCAATGTTCAATCCTAATCCTCAATTCTGAATCTTCAATCCTCAATACTGAATCTTCAATCCGCAATCCTCAATCCCCAATCCTCAATCCTCAATCCTCAATCCTAAATCTTCAATCCTCAATACTCAATCTTCAATCCTCAATCCGCAATTCTCAATCCTCATTCGTCAATCCTCAATACCCAATCCTCAATCTTCAATCCTCATTCCTCAATTCTCAATTCTCAATCCTCAATCCTCAGACCTCAGACATCAATATTCAACACTCAGATCTCGTCCTCAATCCACAACACTCAATCCTCAACCCTCAATCTTTAATCATCAATATTCTATCTTCAATCCTCAATCCTCAATCCTCAGTCCTCAATCCTCAATCCTCAATCTTCACTCCTCAAACCTCAATCCTCAGTCCTCACTCCTCAAACCTCAATCCTCAACCCTCGGCCCTCATCCTCAATCCTCAATCCAAAATCCTCAACTCTTAATCTTCAATCCTCAATACTCAGTCTTCAATCCTCAATGCTCAGTCCTCAAATTTCAATTCTGAATCCTCAATCTGGAACCCTCAATCTTCAGCCCTCAGTCCTCAACAATCAGCTGTCAATCCTCAATCCTCAATAGAACATACTCAATTCACAGTTTTCAATACCCGATACTCAATCTGCAATCTTCAATTCTCTATCCACAAACATCAATTCTCATCACTCAACCATCAACACTCAGTACTCAATGTTCAATCCTAATCCTCAATTCTGAATCTTCAATCCTCAATACTGAATCTTCAATCCGCAATCCTCAATCCCCAATCCTCAATCCTCAATCCTCAATCCTAAATCTTCAATCCTCAATACTCAATCTTCAATCCTCAATCCGCAATTCTCAATCCTCATTCGTCAATCCTCAATACCCAATCCTCAATCTTCAATCCTCAATCCTCAATCCTCAATCCTCAATCCTCAATCCTCAATCTTCACTCCTCAAACCTCAATCCTCAGTCCTCACTCCTCAAACCTCAATCCTCAATCCTCAATTCGCAATCCTCAATAGTCAATCTTCAATCCTCAATACTCAATATTCAATCCTCAACTCTCAATCCTCAATCCTCAATCCTCATTCTTCGATCCTCAATACCCAATCCTCAATCTTCAATCCTGAATCCTCAATCCTCAATTCTCAATACTCAAACCTCCGTCCTTAGTCCTCAAACCCCAATCCTCAACCCTCTGCCCTCACCCTCAATCCTCAATCCTCAATCCTCAATCCTCAATCTTCAATCCTCAATACTCAATCTTCAATCCTCAATCCTCAGTCCTCAAACCTCAATTCTGAATCCTCAATCCTGAATCCTCAATCTTCAGCCCTCAGTCCTCAACATTCAGTTGTCAATCCTCAATCCTCAATAGAATATCCTCAATTCACAGTTTTCAATACTCAATACTCAATCTGCAATCGTCATCTCTCTATCCAGAAACATAAATTCTCATCACTCAACCCTCAACACTCAGTACTCAATGTTCAACCCTAATCCTCAATTCTGAATCTTCAATCCTCAATACTGAACCTTCAATCCGCAATCCTCAATCCCCAATCCTCAATCCTCAATCCTCAATCCTCAATCTTCAATCCTCAATACTCAATCTTCAATCCTCAATCCGCAATCCTCAATCCTCATGCGTCAATCCTTAGTACCCAATCCTCAATCTTCAATCCTCATTCCTCAATTCTCAATTCTCAATCCTCAATCCTCAGGCCTCAGACATCAATATTCAACACTCAGATCTCGTCCTCAATCCACAACCCTCAATCCTCAACACTCAATCTTTAATCATCAATATTCTATCTTCAATCCTCAATCCTCAATCCTCAATCCTCAATCCTCAATCCTCAATCTTCACTCCTCAAACCTCAATCCTCAATCCTCAATGTTCAATCCTCAATACCCAATCCTCAGTCTTCAATCCTCAATCCTCAATCCTCAATCCTCAATCCTCAATCCTCAATCCTCAATCCCCAATCCTCAATCCTCAATCCTCAGTCCTCAAACCTCAATCCTGAATCCTCAATCCTGAATCCTCAATCTTCAGCCCTCAGTCCTCAAGAATCAGTGGTCCATCCTCAATCCTCAATAGAATATCATGATTTCACAGTTTTCAGTACTCAATACTCAACCTGCAATCTTCAAATCACTATCCACAAACATCAATTCTCATCACTCAACCCTCAAAACTCAGTCCCCAATCCTCAATATTCAAGCCTCAATCCTCAATCCTCAATCCACAATCCTCAACCTTCAATCCTCAATACTCAATCTTCAATCCTCAATCCTCAACCCTCAATCCTCAATCCTCAGTCCTCAAACCTCAATCCTGGATCCTCAATCCTGAATCCTCAATCTTCAGCCCTCAGTCCTCAACAATCAGTGGTCAATCCTCAATCCTCAATAGAATATCATGAATTCACAGTTTTCAATACTCAATAGTCAGCCTGCAATCTTCAAATCCCTATCCACAAACATCAATTCTCATCACTCAACCCTCAACACTCAGTCCCCAATCCTCAATATTCAAGCCTCAATCCTCAATCCTCAATCCACAATCCTCAACCTTCAATCCTCAATACTCAATCTTCAATCCTCGATCCTCAATCCTCAATCCTCAATTCGCAATCCTCAATAGTCAATCTTCAATCCTCAATACTCAATATTCAATCCTCAATCCTCAATCCTCAATCCTCAATCCTCATTCTTCGATCCTCAATACCCAATCCTCAATCTTCAATCCTCAATCCTCAATCCTCAATTCTCAATCCTCAATCCTCCGTCGTTAGTCCTCAAACCCCAATCCTCAACCCTCAGCCCTCATCCTCAATCCTCAATCCTCAATCCTCAATCCTCAATCTTCAATCCTCAATACTCAATCTTCAATCCTCAATCCTCAGTCCTCAAACCTCAATTCCGAATCCTCAACCCTGAATCCTCAATCTTCAGCCCTCAGTCCTCAACATTCAGTTGTCAATCATCAATCCTCAATAGAATATCCTCAATTCACAGTTTTCAATACTCAATACTCAATCTGCAATCTTCAACTCTCTATCCAGAAACATAAATTCTCATCACTCAACCCGCAACACTCAGTACTCAATGTTCAATCCTAATCCTCAATTCTGAATCTTCAATCCTCAATACTGAATCTTCAATCCGCAATCCTCAATCCCCAATCCTCAATCCTCAATCCTCAATCCTCAATCTTCAATCCTCAATACTTAATCTTCAATCCTCAATCCGTAATTCTCAATCCTCATTCGTCAATCCTCAATTCCCAATCCTCAATCTTCAATCCTCATTCCTCAATTCTCAATTCTCAATCCTCAATCCTCAGACCTCAGACATCAATATTCAACACTCAGATCTCGTCCTCAATCCACAACCCTCAATCCTCAACCCTCAATCTTTAATCATCAATATTCTATCTTCAATCCTCAATCCTCAATCCTCAATCCTCAATCCTCAATCCTCAATCTTCACTCCTCAAACCTCAATCCTCAACCCTCATACTCCAATCCTTAATACCCAATCCTCAGTCTTCAATCCTCAATCCTCAATCCTCAATCCTCAATCCTCAATCGTCATTCCTCAATCCTCAATCCTCAGTCCTCAAACCTCAATCCTGAATTCTCAATCCTGAATCCTCAATCTTCAGCCCTCAGTCCTCAAGAATCAGTGGTCCATCCTCAGTCCTCAATAGAATATCATGATTTCACAGTTTTCAATACTCAATACTCAACCTGCAATCTTCAAATCTCTATCCACAAACATCAATTCTCATCACTCAACCCTCAAAACTCAGTCCCCAATCCTCAATATTCAAGCCTCAACCCTCAAACCTCAATCCACAATCCTCAACCTTCAATCCTCAATACTCAATCTTCAATCCTCAATCCTCAACCCTCAATCCTCAATTCTCAATCCTCAATAGTCGATCTTCAATCCTCAATACTCAATATTCAATCCTCAATCCTCAATCCTCAATCCTCAATCATCATCCTTCAATCCTCAATACCCTATCCTCAATCTTCAATCCTCAATCCTCAATCCTCAATACCCAATCCTCAATCTTCAATCCTCAATCCTCAATCCTCAATTCTCAATCCTCAATCCTCAATCCTCAGACCTCAAACATAAACATTCAGCCCTCAGTGCTCGTCCTCAATCCACAACCCTCAATCCACAATCCTCAATCCTCAATCCTCAATCCTCAATCCTCAATCCTCAATCATCAATCCTCAATCCTCAATCCTCAATCCTCAATCTTCAATCCTCAATACTCAATCCTCAATTCGCAATCCTCAATAGTCAATCTTCAATCCTCAACACTCAATATTCAATCCTCAATCCTCAATCCTCAATCCTCAATCCTCATTCTTCGATCCTCAATACCCAATCCTCAATCTTCAATCCTCAATCCTCAATCCTGAATTCTCAATCCTCAATCTTCCGTCCTTAGTCCTCAAACCCAATCCTCAACCCGCAGCCCTCATCCTCAATCCTCAACCCTCAATCCCCAATCCTCAATCTTCAATCCTCAATACTCAATCTTCAATCCTCAATCCTCAGTCCTCAAACCTCAATTCTGAATCCTCAATCCTGAATCCTCAATCTTCAGCCCTCAGTCCTCAACATTCAGCTGTCAATCCTCAATCCTCTATAGAATATCCTCAATTCACAGTTTTCAATACTCAATACTCAATCTGCAATCTTCAAATCTCTATCCAGAAACATAAATTCTCATCACTCAACCCTCAACACTCAGTACTCAATGTTCATTCCTCATCCTCAATTCTGAATCTTCAATCCTCAATACTGAACCTTCAATCCGCAATCCTCAATCCCCAATCCTCAATCCTCAATTCTCAATCCTCAATCTTCAATCCTCAATACTCAATCTTCAATCCTCAATCCGCAATCCTCAATCCTCATGCGTCAATCCTCAGTACCCAATCCTCAATCTTCAATCCTCATTCCTCAATTCTCAATTCTCAATCCTCAATCCTCAGGCCTCAGACATCAATATTCAACACTCAGATCTCGTCCTCAATCCACAACCCTCAATCCTCAACCCTCAATATTTAATCATCAATATTCTATCTTCAATCCTCAATCCTCAATCCTCAATCCTCAATCCTCAATCCTCAATCTTCACTCCTCAAACCTCAATCCTCAATCCTCAATGTTCAATCCTCAATACCCAATCCTCAGTCTTCAATCCTCAATCCTCAATCCTCAATCCTCAATCCTCAATCCTCAATCCTCAATCCTCAATCCTCAATCCTCAGTCCTCAAACCTCAATCCTGAATCCTCAATCCTGAATCCTCAATCTTCAGCCCTCAGTCCTCAAGAATCAGTGGTCCATCCTCAATCCTCAATAGAATATCATGATTTCACAGTTTTCAGTACTCAATACTCAACCTGCAATCTTCAAATCACTATCCACAAACATCAATTCTCATCACTCAACCCTCAAAACTCAGTCCCCAATCCTCAATATTCAAGCCTCAATCCTCCATCCTCAATCCACAATCCTCAACCTTCAATCCTCAATACTCAATCTTCAATCCTCAATCCTCAACCCTCAATCCTCAATCCTCAGTACTCAAACCTCAATCCTGGATCCTCAATCCTGAATCCTCAATCTTCAGCCCTCAGTCCTCAACAATCAGTGGTCAATCCTCAATCCTCAATAGAATATCATGAATTCACAGTTTTCAATACTCAATAGTCAGCCTGCAATCTTCAAATCCCTATCCACAAACATCAATTCTCATCACTCAACCCTCAACACTCAGTCCCCAATCCTCAATATTCAAGCCTCAATCCTCAATCCTCAATCCTCAATCCTCAATCCTCAATCCTCAATCCTCAATGTTCAATACGCAATACCCAATCCTCAATCTTCTATCCGCAATCCTCAATCCTCAATATTCAATCCTCAATACTCAATATTCAATCCCCAATCCTCAATACTCATTCCCCAATCCTCATTCTTCAATCCTCATCCTTCAATCCTCAATACTCAATCCTCAATCTTCAATCCTCAATCCTCAATCCTCAGTTAACAATCCTCAATCCTCAGTCCTCAGACCTCAGGCATCAACACTCAACCGTCGGTCCTCGTTCTCAATCCACAACCCTCAATCCTCAATTATCAATCTTCATTCATCAATATTCAACCTTCAATCCTCAATGCTCAATCCTCAATCCTCAATCCTCAATGTTGAATCCTCAACAGCCAATCCTCAATCTTCAATCCTCAATCCTCAATCCTCAATTCTCAATCCTCAATCCTCAATCCTCAGTCCTCTCTCCTCAAACCCCAATCCTGAATCCTCAATCCTGAATCCTCAAGCTTCAGCCCTCAGTCCTCAACAATCAGTTGTCAATCCTCAATCCTCAATAGAATATCATCAATTCACAGTTTTCAATACTCAATACTCAATCTGCAATCTTCAAATCTCTATCCAGAAACACCAATTCTCATCATTCAACCCTCAACACTCAGTCCCCAATCCTCAATATTCAATCCTCAATCCTCAATCCTCAATCCACAATACTCAATATTCAATCCTGAATACTCAATCTTCAATCCTCAATACTCAATACTCAATCCTCAATTCTCAATACTCGATCGTCAATCTTCAATCCTAAATACTCAATCTTCAATCCTCAATCCTCAATCCTCAATCCTCAATCCTCATTCTTCAATCCTCAATACCCAATACTCAATCTTCAACCCTCAATCCTCAATCCTCAATTCTCAATCCTCAATCCTCAGTCCTCAGTCCTCAAACCTCAATCCTCAACCCTCGGCCCTCATCCTCAATCCTCAATCCAAAATCCTCAATTCTTAATCTTCAATCCTCAATACTCAATCTTCAATCCTCAATGCTCAGTCCTCAAACTTCAATTCTGAATCCTCAATCTGGAACCCTCAATCTTCAGCCCTCAGTCCTCAACAATCAGTTGTCAATCCTCAATCCTCAATAGAATATACTCAATTCACAGTTTTCAATACCCAATACTGAATCTGCAATCTTCAATTCTCTATCCACAGACATCAATTCTCATCACTCAACCCTCAACACTCAGTCCTCAATGTTCAATCCTCAATCCTCAATTCTCAATCTTCAATCCTCAATACTGAACCTTCAATCCTCAATCCTCAATCCTCAGTCCTCAATCCTCAATCCTCAATCTTAAGCTTCAATCCTCAGTACTCAATCTTCAATCCTCAATCCTCAATCCTCAATCCTCAATCCTCAATGTTCAATCCTCAATACTCAATCTTCAATACTCAATCCTCAATCCTCAATCCTCAATCCTCAATCCACAATCCTCAACCTTCAATCCTCAATACTCAATCTTCAATCCTCAATCCTCAATCCTCAATCCTCAATTCGCAATCCTCAATAGTCAACCTTCAATCCTCAATACTCAATATTCAATCCTCAACCCTCAATCCTCAATCCTCAATCCTCATTCTTCGATCCTCAATACCCAATCCTCAATCTTCAATCCTGAATCCTCAATCCTCAATTCTCAATCCTCAAACCTCCGTCCTTAGTCCTCAAACCGCAATCCTCAACCCTCTGCCCTCACCCTCAATCCTCAATCCTCAATCCTCAATCCTCAATCTTCAATCCTCAATACTCAATCTTCAATCCTCAATCCTCAGTCCTCAAACCTCAATTCTGAATCCTCAATCCTGAATCCTCAATCTTCAGCCCTCAGTCCTCAACATTCAGTTGTCAATCCTCAATCCTCAATAGAATATCCTCAATTCACGGTTTTCAATACTCAACACTCAATCTGCAATCGTCATCTCTCTATCCAGAAACATAAATTCTCATCACTCAACCCTCAACACTCAGTACTCAATCTTCAGTCCTAATCCTCAATTCTGAATCTTCAATCCTCAATACTGAATCTTCAATCCGCAATCCTCAATCCCCAACCCTCAATCCTCAATCCTCAATCCTCAATCTTCAATCCTCAATACTCAATCTTCAATCCTCAATCCGCAATCCTCAATCCTCATGCGTCAATCCTCAGTACCCAATCCTCAATCTTCAATCCTCATTCCTCAATTCTCAATTCTCAATCCTGAATCCTCAGACCTCAGACATCAATATTCAACACTCAGATCTCGTCCTCAATCCACAACCCTCAATCCTCAACCCTCAATCTTTAATCATCAATATTCTATCTTCAATCCTCAATCCTCAATCCTCAATCCTCAATCCTCAATCCTCAATCTTCACTCCTCAATCCTCAATCCTCAATCCTCAATGTTCAATCCTCAATACCCAATCCTCAGTCTTCAATCCTCAATCCTCAATCCTCAATCCTCAATCCTCAATCCTCAATCCTCAATCCTCAATCCTCAATCCTCAGTCCTCAAACCACAATCCTGAATCCTCAATCCTGAATCCTCAATCTTCAGCCCTCAGTCCTCAAGAATCAGTGGTCCATCCTCAATCCTCAATAGAATATCATGATTTCACAGTTTTCAATATTCAATACTCAACCTGCAATCTTCAAATCTCTATCCACAAACATCAATTCTCATCACTCAACCCTCAAAACTCAGTCCCCAATCCTCAATATTCAAGCCTCAATCCTCAATCCTCAATCCACAATCCTCAACCTTCAATCCTCAATACTCAATCTTCAATCCTCAATCCTCAACCCTCAATCCTCAATCCTCAGTCCTCAAACCTCAATCCTGGATCCTCAATCCTGAATCCTCAATCTTCAGCCCTCAGTCCTCAACAATCAGTGGTCAATCCTCAATCCTCAATAGAATATCATGAATTCACAGTTTTCAATACTGAATACTCAACCTGCAATCTTCAAATCCCTATCCACAAACATCAATTCTCATCACTCAACCCTCAACACTCAGTCCCCAATCCTCAATATTCAAGCCTCAATCCTCAATCCTCAATCCACAATCCTCAACCTTCAATCCTCAATCCTCAATCCTCAATCCTCAATCCTCAATCTTCAATCCTCAATACTCAATCCTCAATTCGCAATCCTCAATAGTCAATCTTCAATCCTCAACACTCAATATTCAATCCTCAATCCTCAATCCTCAATCCTCAATCCTCATTCTTCGATCCTCAATACCCAATCCTCAATCTTCAATCCTCAATCCTCAATCCTGAATTCTCAATCCTCAATCTTCCGTCCTTAGTCCTCAAACCCAATCCTCAACCCGCAGCCCTCATCCTCAATCCTCAACCCTCAATCCCCAATCCTCAATCTTCAATCCTCAATACTCAATCTTCAATCCTCAATCCTCAGTCCTCAAACCTCAATTCTGAATCCTCAATCCTGAATCCTCAATCTTCAGCCCTCAGTCCTCAACATTCAGCTGTCAATCCTCAATCCTCTATAGAATATCCTCAATTCACAGTTTTCAATACTCAATACTCAATCTGCAATCTTCAAATCTCTATCCAGAAACATAAATTCTCATCACTCAACCCTCAACACTCAGTACTCAATGTTCATTCCTCATCCTCAATTCTGAATCTTCAATCCTCAATACTGAACCTTCAATCCGCAATCCTCAATCCCCAATCCTCAATCCTCAATTCTCAATCCTCAATCTTCAATCCTCAATACTCAATCTTCAATCCTCAATCCGCAATCCTCAATCCTCATGCGTCAATCCTCAGTACCCAATCCTCAATCTTCAATCCTCATTCCTCAATTCTCAATTCTCAATCCTCAATCCTCAGGCCTCAGACATCAATATTCAACACTCAGATCTCGTCCTCAATCCACAACCCTCAATCCTCAACCCTCAATATTTAATCATCAATATTCTATCTTCAATCCTCAATCCTCAATCCTCAATCCTCAATCCTCAATCCTCAATCTTCACTCCTCAAACCTCAATCCTCAATCCTCAATGTTCAATCCTCAATACCCAATCCTCAGTCTTCAATCCTCAATCCTCAATCCTCAATCCTCAATCCTCAATCCTCAATCCTCAGTCCTCAAACCTCAATCCTGAATCCTCAATCCTGAATCCTCAATCTTCAGCCCTCAGTCCTCAAGAATCAGTGGTCCATCCTCAATCCTCAATAGAATATCATGATTTCACAGTTTTCAGTACTCAATACTCAACCTGCAATCTTCAAATCACTATCCACAAACATCAATTCTCATCACTCAACCCTCAAAACTCAGTCCCCAATCCTCAATATTCAAGCCTCAATCCTCCATCCTCAATCCACAATCCTCAACCTTCAATCCTCAATACTCAATCTTCAATCCTCAATCCTCAACCCTCAATCCTCAATCCTCAGTACTCAAACCTCAATCCTGGATCCTCAATCCTGAATCCTCAATCTTCAGCCCTCAGTCCTCAACAATCAGTGGTCAATCCTCAATCCTCAATAGAATATCATGAATTCACAGTTTTCAATACTCAATAGTCAGCCTGCAATCTTCAAATCCCTATCCACAAACATCAATTCTCATCACTCAACCCTCAACACTCAGTCCCCAATCCTCAATATTCAAGCCTCAATCCTCAATCCTCAATCCTCAATCCTCAATCCTCAATCCTCAATCCTCAATGTTCAATACGCAATACCCAATCCTCAATCTTCTATCCGCAATCCTCAATCCTCAATATTCAATCCTCAATACTCAATATTCAATCCCCAATCCTCAATACTCATTCCCCAATCCTCATTCTTCAATCCTCATCCTTCAATCCTCAATACTCAATCCTCAATCTTCAATCCTCAATCCTCAATCCTCAGTTAACAATCCTCAATCCTCAGTCCTCAGACCTCAGGCATCAACACTCAACCGTCGGTCCTCGTTCTCAATCCACAACCCTCAATCCTCAATTATCAATCTTCATTCATCAATATTCAACCTTCAATCCTCAATGCTCAATCCTCAATCCTCAATCCTCAATGTTGAATCCTCAACAGCCAATCCTCAATCTTCAATCCTCAATCCTCAATCCTCAATTCTCAATCCTCAATCCTCAATCCTCAGTCCTCTCTCCTCAAACCCCAATCCTGAATCCTCAATCCTGAATCCTCAAGCTTCAGCCCTCAGTCCTCAACAATCAGTTGTCAATCCTCAATCCTCAATAGAATATCATCAATTCACAGTTTTCAATACTCAATACTCAATCTGCAATCTTCAAATCTCTATCCAGAAACACCAATTCTCATCATTCAACCCTCAACACTCAGTCCCCAATCCTCAATATTCAATCCTCAATCCTCAATCCTCAATCCACAATACTCAATATTCAATCCTGAATACTCAATCTTCAATCCTCAATACTCAATACTCAATCCTCAATTCTCAATACTCGATCGTCAATCTTCAATCCTAAATACTCAATCTTCAATCCTCAATCCTCAATCCTCAATCCTCAATCCTCATTCTTCAATCCTCAATACCCAATACTCAATCTTCAACCCTCAATCCTCAATCCTTAATTCTCAATCCTCAATCCTCAGTCCTCAGTCCTCAAACCTCAATCCTCAACCCTCGGCCCTCATCCTCAATCCTCAATCCAAAATCCTCAATTCTTAATCTTCAATCCTCAATACTCAATCTTCAATCCTCAATGCTCAGTCCTCAAACTTCAATTCTGAATCCTCAATCTGGAACCCTCAATCTTCAGCCCTCAGTCCTCAACAATCAGTTGTCAATCCTCAATCCTCAATAGAATATACTCAATTCACAGTTTTCAATACCCAATACTGAATCTGCAATCTTCAATTCTCTATCCACAGACATCAATTCTCATCACTCAACCCTCAACACTCAGTCCTCAATGTTCAATCCTCAATCCTCAATTCTCAATCTTCAATCCTCAATACTGAACCTTCAATCCTCAATCCTCAATCCTCAGTCCTCAATCCTCAATCCTCAATCTTAAGCTTCAATCCTCAGTACTCAATCTTCAATCCTCAATCCTCAATCCTCAATCCTCAATCCTCAATGTTCAATCCTCAATACTCAATCTTCAATCCTCAATCCTCAATCCTCAATCCTCAATCCTCAATCCACAATCCTCAACCTTCAATCCTCAATACTCAATCTTCAATCCTCAATCCTCAATCCTCAATCCTCAATTCGCAATCCTCAATAGTCAACCTTCAATCCTCAATACTCAATATTCAATCCTCAACCCTCAATCCTCAATCCTCAATCCTCATTCTTCGATCCTCAATACCCAATCCTCAATCTTCAATCCTGAATCCTCAATCCTCAATTCTCAATCCTCAAACCTCCGTCCTTAGTCCTCAAACCGCAATCCTCAACCCTCTGCCCTCACCCTCAATCCTCAATCCTCAATCCTCAATCCTCAATCTTCAATCCTCAATACTCAATCTTCAATCCTCAATCCTCAGTCCTCAAACCTCAATTCTGAATCCTCAATCCTGAATCCTCAATCTTCAGCCCTCAGTCCTCAACATTCAGTTGTCAATCCTCAATCCTCAATAGAATATCCTCAATTCACGGTTTTCAATACTCAACACTCAATCTGCAATCGTCATCTCTCTATCCAGAAACATAAATTCTCATCACTCAACCCTCAACACTCAGTACTCAATCTTCAGTCCTAATCCTCAATTCTGAATCTTCAATCCTCAATACTGAATCTTCAATCCGCAATCCTCAATCCCCAACCCTCAATCCTCAATCCTCAATCCTCAATCTTCAATCCTCAATACTCAATCTTCAATCCTCAATCCGCAATCCTCAATCCTCATGCGTCAATCCTCAGTACCCAATCCTCAATCTTCAATCCTCATTCCTCAATTCTCAATTCTCAATCCTGAATCCTCAGACCTCAGACATCAATATTCAACACTCAGATCTCGTCCTCAATCCACAACCCTCAATCCTCAACCCTCAATCTTTAATCATCAATATTCTATCTTCAATCCTCAATCCTCAATCCTCAATCCTCAATCCTCAATCCTCAATCTTCACTCCTCAATCCTCAATCCTCAATCCTCAATGTTCAATCCTCAATACCCAATCCTCAGTCTTCAATCCTCAATCCTCAATCCTCAATCCTCAATCCTCAATCCTCAATCCTCAATCCTCAATCCTCAATCCTCAGTCCTCAAACCACAATCCTGAATCCTCAATCCTGAATCCTCAATCTTCAGCCCTCAGTCCTCAAGAATCAGTGGTCCATCCTCAATCCTCAATAGAATATCATGATTTCACAGTTTTCAATATTCAATACTCAACCTGCAATCTTCAAATCTCTATCCACAAACATCAATTCTCATCACTCAACCCTCAAAACTCAGTCCCCAATCCTCAATATTCAAGCCTCAATCCTCAATCCTCAATCCACAATCCTCAACCTTCAATCCTCAATACTCAATCTTCAATCCTCAATCCTCAACCCTCAATCCTCAATCCTCAGTCCTCAAACCTCAATCCTGGATCCTCAATCCTGAATCCTCAATCTTCAGCCCTCAGTCCTCAACAATCAGTGGTCAATCCTCAATCCTCAATAGAATATCATGAATTCACAGTTTTCAATACTGAATACTCAACCTGCAATCTTCAAATCCCTATCCACAAACATCAATTCTCATCACTCAACCCTCAACACTCAGTCCCCAATCCTCAATATTCAAGCCTCAATCCTCAATCCTCAATCCACAATCCTCAACCTTCAATCCTCAATACTCAATCTTCAATCCTCGATCCTCAATCCTCAATCCTCAATTCGCAATCCTCAATCCTCCGTCCTTAGTCCTCAAACCCCAATCCTCAACCCTCAGCCCTCATCCTCAATCCTCAATCCTCAATCCTCAATCCTCAATCTTCAATCCTCAATACTCAATCTTCAATCCACAATCCTCAGTCCTCAAACCTCAATTCCGAATCCTCAACCCTGAATCCTCAATCTTCAGCCCTCAGTCCTCAACATTCAGTTGTCAATCCTCAATCCTCAATAGAATATCCTCAATTCACAGTTTTCAATACTCAATACTCAATCTGCAATCTTCTACTCTCTATCCAGAAACATAAATTCTCATCACTCAACCCTCAACACTCAGTACTCAATGTTCAATCCTAATCCTCAATTCTGAATCTTCAATCCTCAATACTGAATCTTCAATCCGCAATCCTCAATCCCCAATCCTCAATCCTCAATCCTCAATCCTCAATCTTCAATCCTCAATACTCAATCTTCAATCCTCAATCCGCAATTCTCAATCCTCATTCGTGAATCCTCAATACCCAATCCTCAATCTTCAATCCTCATTCCTCAATTCTCAATCCTCAATCCTGAATCCTCAAGCTTCAGCCCTCAGTCCTCAACAATCAGTTGTCAATCCTCAATCCTCAATAGAATATCATCAATTCACAGTTTTCAATACTCAATACTCAATCTGCAATCTTCAAATCTCTATCCAGAAACACCAATTCTCATCATTCAACCCTCAACACTCAGCCCCAATCCTCAATATTCAATCCTCAATCCTCAATCCTCAATCCACAATACTCAATATTCAATCCTCAATACTCAATCTTCAATCCTCAATCCTCAATCCTCAATCCTCAATCCTCATTCTTCAATCCTCAATACCCAATCCTCAATCTTCAACCCTCAATCCTCAATCCTCAATTCTCAATCCTCAATCCTCAGTCCTCAGTCCTCAAACCTCAATCCTCAACCCTCGGCCCTCATCCTCAATCCTCAATCCAAAATCCCCAATTCTTAATCTTCAATCCTCAATACTCAATCTTCAATCCTCAATGCTCAGTCCTCAAATTTCAATTCTGAATCCTCAATCTGGAACCCTCAATCTTCAGCCCCCAGTCCTCAACAATCAGTTGTCAATCCTCAATCCTCAATAGAATATACTCAATTCACAGTTTTCAATACCCAATACTCAATCTGCAACCTTCAATTCTCTATCCACAAACATCAATTCTCATCACTCAACCCTAAACACTCAGTCCTCAATGTTCAATCCTCAATCCTCAATTCTCAATCTTCAATCCTCAATACTGAACCTTCAATCCTCAATCCTCAATCCTCAGTCCTCAATCCTCAATCCTCAATCTTAAGCTTCAATCCTCAGTACTCAATCTTCAATCCTCAATCCTCAATCCTCAATCCTCAATCCTCAACCTTCAATCCTCAATACTCAATCTTCAATCCTCAATCCTCAATCCTCAATCCTCAATCCTCAATCCACAATCCTCAAGCTTCAATCCTCAATACTCAATCTTCAATCCTCAATCCTCAATCCTCAATCCTCAATTCGCAATCCTCAATAGTCAATCTTCAATCCTCAATACTCAATATTCAATCCTCAGCCCTCAATCCTCAATCCTTAGTCCTCATTCTTCGATCCTCAATACCCAATCCTCAATCTTCAATCCTGAATCCTCAATCCTCAATTCTCAATCCTCAAACCTCCGTCCTTAGTCCTCAAACCCCAATCCTCAACCCTCTGCCCTCACCCTCAATCCTCAATCCTCAATCCTCAATCCTCAATCTTCAATCCTCAATACTCAATCTTCAATCCTCAATCCTCAGTCCTCAAACCTCAATCCTCAATCCTCAATCCTCAATCTTCAATCCTCAATACCCAATCTTCAATCCTCAATCCGCAATCCTCAATCCTCATGCGTCAATCCTCAGTACCCAATCCTCAATCTTCAATCCTCGTTCCTCAATTCTCAATTCTCAATCCTGAATCCTCAGACCTCAGACATCAATATTCATCACTCAGATCTCGTCCTCAATCCACAACCCTCAATCCTCAACCCTCAATCTTTAATCATCAATATTCTATCTTCAATCCTCAATCCTCAATCCTCAATCCTCAATCCTCAATCCTCAATCCTCAATCTTCACTCCTCAAACCTCAATCCTCAATCCTCAATGTTCAATCCTCGATACCCAAACCTCAGTCTTCAATCCTCAATCCTCAATCCTCAATCCTCAATCCTCAATCCTCAATCCTCAATCCTCAATCCTCAATCCTCAATCCTCAGTCCTCAAACCTCAATCCTGAATCCTCAATCCTGAATCCTCAATCTTCAGCCCTCAGTCCTCAAGAATCAGTGGTCCATCCTCAATCCTCAATAGAATATCTTGATTTCACAGTTTTCAATACTCAATACTCAACCTGCAATCTTCAAATCTCTATCCAGAAACATCAATTCTCATCACTCAACCCTCAAAACTCAGTCCCCAATCCTCAATATTCAAGCCTCAATCCTCAATCCTCAATCCACAATACTCAATATTCAATCCTCAATACTCAATCTTCAATCCTCAATACTCAATACTCAATCCTCAATTCTCAATCCTCGATCGTCAATCTTCAATCCTAAATACTCAATCTTCAATCCTCAATCCTCAATCCTCAATCCTCAATCCTCATTCTTCAATCCTCAATACCGAATCCTCAATCTTCAGCCCTCAATCCTCAATCCTCAATTCTCAATCCTCAATCCTCAGTCCTCAGTCCTCAAACCTCAATCCTCAACCCTCGGCCCTCATCCTCAATCATCAATCCAAAATCCTCAATTCTTAATCTTCAATCCTCAATACTCAATCTTCAATCCTGAATGCTCAGTCCTCAAATTTCAATTCAGAATCCTCAATCTGGAACCCTCAATCTTCAGCCCTCAGTCCTCAACAATCAGTTGTCAATCCTCAATCCTCAATAGAATATACTGAATTCACAGTTTTCAATACCCAATACTCAATCTGCAACCTTCAATTCTCTATCCACAAACATCAATTCTCATCACTCAACCCTCAACACTCAGTCCTCAATGTTCAATCCTCAATCCTCAATTCTCAATCTTCAATCCTCAATACTGAAACTTCAATCCTCAATCCTCAATCCTCAATCCTCAATCCTTAATACTCATTCTTCGATCCTCAATACCCAATCCTCAATCTTCAATCCTGAATCCTCAATCCTCAATTCTCAATCCTCGAACCTCCGTCCTTAGTCCTCAAACCCCAATCCTCAGCCCTCTGCCCTCACCCTCAATACTCAATCCTCAATCCTCAATCCTCAATCTTCAATCCTCAATACTCAATCTTCAATCCTCAATCCTCAGTCCTCAAACCTCAATCCTCAATCCTCAATCCTCAATCTTCAATCCTCAATACCCAATCTTCAATCCTCAATCCGCAATCCTCAATCCTCATGCGTCAATCCTCAGTACCCAATCCTCAATCTTCAATCCTCATTCCTCAATTCTCAATTCTCAATCCTGAATCCTCAGACCTCAGACATCAATATTCAACACTCAGATCTCGTCCTCAATCCACAACCCTCAATCCTCAACCCTCAATCTTTAATCATCAATATTCTATCTTCAATCCTCAATCCTCAATCCTCAATCCTCAATCCTCAATCTTCACTCCTCAAACCTCAATCCTCAATCCACAATGTTCAATCCTCAATACCCAATCCTCAGTCTTCAATCCTCAATCCTCAATCCTCAATCCTCAATCCTCAATCCTCAATCCTCAATCCTCAATCCTCAGTCCTCAATCCTCAATCCTCAATCTTCACTCCTCAAACTTCAATCCTCAATCCTCAATGTTCAATCCTCAATACCCAATCCTCAGTCTTCAATCCTCAATCCTCAATCCTCAATCCTCAATCCTCAATCCTCAATCCTCAATCCTCAATCCTCAATCCTCAGTCCTCAAACCTCAATCCTGAATCCTCAATCCTGAATCCTCAATCTTCAGCCCTCAGTCCTCAAGAATCAGTGGTCCATCCTCAATCCTCAATAGAATATCTTGATTTCACAGTTTTCAATACTCAATACTCAACCTGCAATCTTCAAATCTCTATCCACAAACATCAATTCTCATCACTCAACCCTCAAAGCTCAGTCCCCAATCCTCAATATTCAAGCCTCAATCCTCAATCCTCAATCCACAGTCCTCAACCTTCAATCCTCAATACTCAATCTTCAATCCTCAGTCCTCAACCCTCAATCCTCAATCCTCAGTCCTCAAACCTCAATCCTGGATCCTCAATCCTGAATCCTCAATCTTCAGCCCTCAGTCCTCAACAATCAGTGGTCAATCCTCAATCCTCAATAGAATATCATGAATTCACAGTTTTCAATACTGAATACTCAACCTGCAATCTACAAATCCCTATCCACAAACATCAATTCTCATCACTCAACCCTCAACACTCAGTCCCCAATCCTCAATAGTCAAGCCTCAATCCTCAATCCTCAATCCACAATCCTCAACCTTCAATCCTCAATACTCAATCTTCAATCCTCGATCCTCAATCCTCAATCCTCAATTCGCAATCCTCAATAGTCAATCTTCAATCCTCAATACTCAATATTCAATCCTCAATCCTCAATCCTCAATCCTCATTCTTCGATCCTCAATACCCAATCCTCAATCTTCAATCCTCAATCCTCAATCCTCAATTCTCAATCCTCAATCCTCCGTCCTTAGTCCTCAAACCCCAATCCTCAACCCTCAGCCCTCATCCTCAATCCTCAATCCTCAATCCTCAATCCTCAATCTTCAATCCTCAATACTCAATCTTCAATCCTCAATCCTCAGTCCTCAAACCTCAATTCCGAATCCTCAACCCTGAATCCTCAATCTTCAGCCCTCAGTCCTCAACATTCAGTTGTCAATCCTCAATCCTCAATAGAATATCCTCAATTCACAGATTTCAATACTCAATACTCAATCTGCAATCTTCAACTCTCTATCCTGAAACATAAATTCTCATCACTCAACCCTCAACACTCAGTACTCAATGTTCAATCCTAATCCTCAATTCTCAATCTTCAATCCTCAATACTGAACCTTCAATCCTCAATCCTCAATCCTCAGTCCTCAATCCTCAATCCTCAATCTTAACCTTCAATCCTCAGTACTCAATCTTCAATCCTCAATCTTCAATCCTCAATCCTCAATCCTCAATCTTCAATCCTCAATACTCAATCTTCAATCCTCAATCCTCAATCCTCAATCCTCAATCCTCAATCCACAATCCTCAACTTTCAATCCTCAACACTCAATCTTCAATCCTCAATCCTCAATCCTCAATCCTCAATTCGCAATCCTCAATAGTCAATCTTCAATCCTCAATACTCAATATTCAATCCTCAACTCTCAATCCTCAATCCTCAATCCTCATTCTTCGATCCTCAATACCCAATCCTCAATCTTCAATCCTGAATCCTCAATCCTCAATTCTCAATCCTCAAACCTCCGTCCTTAGTCCTCAAGCCCCAATCCTCAACCCTCTGCCCTCACCCTCAATCCTCAACCCTCAATCCTCAATCCTCAATCTTCAATCCTCAATACTCAATCTTCAATCCTCAATCCTCAGTCCTCAAACCTCAATTCTGAATCCTCAATCCTGAATCCTCAATCTTCAGCCCTCAGTCCTCAACATTCAGTTGTCAATCCTCAATCCTCAATAGAATATCCTCAATTCACAGTTTTCAATACTCAATACTCAATCTGCAATCGTCAACTCTCTATCCAGAAACATAAATTCTCATCACTCAACCCTCAACACTCAGTACTCAATGTTCAATCCTAATCCTCAATTCTGAATCTTCAATCCTCAATACTGAATCTTCAATCCGCAATCCTCAATCCCCAATCCTCAATCCTCAATCCTCAATCCTCAATCCTCAATCTTCAATCCTCGATACTCAATACTCAATCATCAATCCTCAATCCGCAATCCTCAATCCTCATGCGTCAATCCTCAGTACCCAATCCTCAATCTTCAATCCTCATTCCTCAATTCTCAATTCTCAATCCTCAATCCTCAGGCCTCAGACATCAATATTCAACACTCAGATCTCGTCCTCAATCCACAACACTCAATCCTCAACCCTCAATCTTTAATCATCAATATTCTATCTTCAATCCTCAATCCTCAATCCTCAATCCTCAATCCTCAATCCTCAATCTTAACTCCTCAAACCTCAATCCTCAATCCTCAATGTTCAATCCTCAATACCCAATCCTCAGTCTTCAATCCTCAATCCTCAATCCTCAATCCTCAATCCTCAATCCTCAATCCTCAATCCTCAATCCTCAATCCTCAGTCCTCAAACCTCAATCCTGAATCCTCAATCCTGAATCCTCAATCTTCAGCCCTCAGTCCTCAAGAATCAGTGGTCCATCCTCAAACCGCAATAGAATATCATGATTTCACAGTTTTCAATACTCAATACTCAACCTGCAATCTTCAAATCACTATCCACAAACATCAATTCTCATCACTCAACCCTCAAAACTCAGTCCCCAATCCTCAATATTCAAGCCTCAATACTCAATCCTCAATCCACAATCCTCAACCTTCAATCCTCAATACTCAATCTTCAATCCTCAATCCTCAACCCTCAATCCTCAATCCTCAGTCCTCAAACCTCAATCCTGGATCTTCAATCCTGAATCCTCAATCTTCAGCCCTCAGTCCTCAACAATCAGTGGTCAATCCTCAATCCTCAATAGAATATCATGAATTCACAGTTTTCAATACTCAATACTCAGCCTGCAATCTTCAAATCCCTATCCACAAACATCAATTCTCATCACTCAACCCTCAACACTCAGTCCCCAATCCTCAATATTCAAGCCTCAATCCTCAATCCTCAATCCACAATCCTCAACCTTCAATCCTCAATACTCAATCTTCAATCCTCGATCCTCAATCCTCAATCCTCAATTCGCAATCCTGAATGGTCAATCTTCAATCCTCAATACTCAATATTCAATCCTCAATCCTCAATCCTCAATCCTCAATCCTCATTCTTCGATCCTCAATACCCAATCCTCATTCTTCAATCCTCAATCCTCAATCCTCAATTCTCAGTCCTCAATCCTCCGTCGTTAGCCCTCAAACCCCAATCCTCAACCCTCAGCCCTCATCCTCAATCCTCAATCCTCAATCCTCAATCCTCAATCTTCAATCCTCAATACTCAATCTTCAATCCTCAATCCTCAGTCCTCAAACCTCAATTCCGAATCCTCAACCCTGAATCCTCAATCTTCAGCCCCCAGTCATCAACATTCAGTTGTCAATCCTCAATCCTCAATAGAATATCCTCAATTCACAGTTTTCAATACTCAATACTCAATCTGCAATCTTCAACTCTCTATCCAGAAACATAAATTCTCATCACTCAACCCGCAACACTCAGTACTCAATGTTCAATCCTAATCCTCAATTCTGAATCTTCAATCCTCAATACTGAATCTTCAATCCGCAATCCTCAATCCCCAATCCTCAATCCTCAATCCTCAATCCTCAATCCTCAATCTTCAATCCTCAATACTCAATCTTCATTCCTCAATCCGCAATTCTCAATCCTCATTCGTCAATCCTCAATACCCAATCCTCAATCTTCAATCCTCATTCCTCAATTCTCAATTCTCAATCCTCAATCCTCAGACCTCAGACATCAATATTCAACACTCAGATCTCGTCCTCAATCCACAACCCTCAATCCTCAACCCTCAATCTTTAATCATCAATATTCTATCTTCAATCCTCAATCCTCAATCCTCAATCCTCAGTCCTCAAACCTCAATTCCGAATCCTCAACCCTGAATCCTCAATCTTCAGCCCTCAGTCATCAACATTCAGTTGTCAATCCTCAATCCTCAATAGAATATCCTCAATTCACAGTTTTCAATACTCAATACTCAATCTGCAATCTTCAACTCTCTATCCAGAAACATAAATTCTCATCACTCAACCCTCAACACTCAGTACTCAATGTTCATTCCTCATCCTCAATTCTGAATCTTCAATCCTCAATACTGAACTTCAATCCGCAATCCTCAATCCCCAATCCTCAATCCTCAATCCTCAATCCTGAATCTTCAACCCTCAATACTCAATCCTCAATCCTCAATCCGCAATCCTCAATCCTCATTCGTCAATACTCAATACTCAATCCTCAATCTTCAATCCTCATTCCTCAATTCTCAATTCTCAATCCTCAATCCTCAGACCTCAGACATCAATATTCAACACTCAGTCCTCGTCCTCAATCCACAACCCTCAATCCTCAACCATCAATCTTTAATCATCAATATTCAATCTTCAATCCTCAATCCTCAATCCCCAATCGTCAATCCTCAATCCTCAATCTTCACCCCTCAAACCTCAATCCTCAATCCTCAATGTTCAATCCTCAATACCCAATCCTCAGTCTTCAATCCTCAATCCTCAATCCTCAATCCTCAATCCTCAATCTTCAATCCTCAATCCTCAGTCCTCAAACCTCAATCCTGAATCCTCAATCCTGAATCCTCAATCTTCAGCCCTCAGTCCTCAACAATCAGTGGTCCATCCTCAATCCTCAATAGAATATCATGATTTCACAGTTTTCAATACTCAATACTCAACCTGCAATCTTCAAATCTCTATCCAGAAACATCAATTCTCATCACCCAACCCTCAAAACTCAGTCCCCAATCCTCAATATTCAAGCCTCAATCCTCAATCCTCAATCCACAATACTCAATATTCAATCCTCAATACTCAATCTTCAATCCTCAATACTCAATACTCAATCCTCAATTCTCAATCCTCGATCGTCAATCTTCAATCCTAAATACTCAATCTTCAATCCTCAATCCTCAATCCTCAATCCTCAATCCTCATTCTTCAATCCTCAATCTTCAGCCCTCAATCCTCAATCCTCAATTCTCAATCCTCAATCCTCAGTCCTCAGTCCTGAAACCTCAATCCTCAACCCTCGGCCCTCATCCTCAATCCTCAATCCTCAATCCTCAATCCTCAATCTTCAACCCTCAATACTCAATCTTCAATCCTCAATCCTCAGTCCTCAAACCTCAATTCCGAATCCTCAACACTGAATCCTCAATCTTCAGCCCTCAGTCCTCAACATTCAGTTGTCAATCCTCAATCCTCAATAGAATATCCTCAATTCATAGTTTTCAATACTCAATACTCAATCTGCAATCTTCAACTCTCTATCCAGAAACATAAATTCTCATCACTCAACCCGCAACACTCAGTACTCAATGTTCAATCCTAATCCTCAATTCTGAATCTTCAATCCTCAATACCCAATCCTCAATCTTCAATCCTCATTCCTCAATTCTCAATTCTCAATCCTCAATCCTCAGACCTCAGACATCAATATTCAACACTCAGATCTCGTCCTCAATCCACAACCCTCAATCCTCAACCCTCAATCTTTAATCATAAATATTCTATCTTCAATCCTCAATCCTCAATCCTCAATCCTCAATCCTCAATCCTCAATCTTCACCCCTCAAACCTCAATCCTCAATCCTCAATGTTCAATCCTCAATACCCAATCCTCAATCTTCACTCCTCAAACCTCAATCCTCAATCCTCAATGTTCAATCCTCAATACCCAATCCTCAGTCTTCAATCCTCAATCCTCAATCCTCAATCCTCAATCCTCAATCCTCAATCCTCAATCCTCAATCCTCAATCCTCAGTCCTCAAACCTCAATCCTGAATCCTCAATCCTGAATCCTCAATCTTCAGCCCTCAGTCCTCAAGAATCAGTGGTCCATCCTCAAACCGCAATAGAATATCATGATTTCACAGTTTTCAATACTCAATACTCAACCTGCAATCTTCAAATCACTATCCACAAACATCAATTCTCATCACTCAACCCTCAAAACTCAGTCCCCAATCGTCAATATTCAAGCCTCAATACACAATCCTCAATCCACAATCCTCAACCTTCAATCCTCAATACTCAATCTTCAATCCTCAATCCTCAACCCTCAATCCTCAATCCTCAGTCCTCAAACCTCAATCCTGGATCCTCAATCCTGAATCCTCAATCTTCAGCCCTCAGACCTCAACAATCAGTGGTCAATCCTCAATCCTCAATAGAATATCATGAATTCACAGTTTTCAATACTCAATACTCAGCCTGCAATCTTCAAATCCCTATCCACAAACATCAATTCTCATCACTCAACCCTCAACACTCAGTCCCCAATCCTCAATATTCAAGCCTCAATCCTCAATCCTCAATCCACAATCCTCAACCTTCAATCCTCAATACTCAATCTTCAATCCTCGATCCTCAATCCTCAATCCTCAATTCGCAATCCTGAATAGTCAATCTTCAATCCTCAATACTCAATATTCAATCCTCAATCCTCAATCCTCAATCCTCAATCCTCATTCTTCGATCCTCAATACCCAATCCTCAATCTTCAATCCTCAATCCTCAATCCTCAATTCTCAATCCTCAATCCTCCGTCGTTAGCCCTCAAACCCCAATCCTCAACCCTCAGCCCTCATCCTCAATCCTCAATCCTCAATCCTCAATCCTCAATCTTCAATCCTCAATACTCAATCTTCAATCCTCAATCCTCAGTCCTCAAACCTCAATTCCGAATCCTCAACCCTGAATCCTCAATCTTCAGCCCTCAGTCCTCAACATTCAGTTGTCAATCCTCAATCCTCAATAGAATATCCTCAATTCACAGTTTTCAATACTCAATACTCAATCTGCAATCTTCAACTCTCTATCCAGAAACATAAATTCTCATCACTCAACCCGCAACACTCAGTACTCAATGTTCAATCCTAATCCTCAATTCTGAATCTTCAATCCTCAATACTGAATCTTCAATCCGCAATCCTCAATCCCCAATCATCAATCCTCAATCCTCAATCCTCAATCCTCAATCTTCAATCCTCAATACTCAATCTTCATTCCTCAATCCGCAATTCTCAATCCTCATTCGTCAATCCTCAATACCCAATCCTCAATCTTCAATCCTCATTCCTCAATTCTCAATTCTCAATCCTCAATCCTCAGACCTCAGACATCAATATTCAACACTCAGATCTCGTCCTCAATCCACAACCCTCAATCCTCAACCCTCAACCTTTAATCATCAATATTCTATCTTCAATCCTCAATCCTCAATCCTCAATCCTCAATCCTCAATCCTCAATCCTCAATCTTCACTCCTCAAACCTCAATCCTCAATCCTCATAGTCCAATCCTTAATACCCAATCCTCAGTCTTCAATCCTCAATCCTCAATCCTCAATCCTCAATCCTCAATCCTCATTCCTCAATTCTCAATCCTCAGTCCTCAAACCTCAATCCTGAATTCTCAATCCTGAATCCTCAATCTTCAGCCCTCAGTCCTGAAGAATCAGTGGTCCATCCTCAATCCTCAATAGAATATCATGATTTCACAGCTTTCAATACTCAATACTCAACCTGCAATCTTCAAATCTCTATCCAGAAACATCAATTGTCATCACTCAACCCTCAAAACTCAGTCCCCAATCCTCAATATTCAAGCCTCAATCCTCAATCCTCAATCCACAATACTCAATATTCAATCCTCAATACTCAATCTTCAATCCTCAATACTCAATACTCAATTCTCAATTCTCAATCCTCGATCGTCAATCTTCAATCCTAAATACTCAATCTTCAATCCTCAATCCTCAATCCTCAATCCTCAATCCTCATTCTTCAATCCTCAATACCCAATCCTCAATCTTCAGCCCTCAATCCTCAATCCTCAATTCTCAATCCTCAATCCTCAGTCCTCAGTCCTCAAACCTCAATCCTCAACCCTCGGCACTCATCCTCAATCCTCAATCCAAAATCCTCAATTCTTAATCTTCAATCCTCAATACTCAATCTTCAATCCTCAATGCTCAGTCCTCAAATTTCAATTCTGAATCCTCAATCTGGAACCCTCAATCTTCAGCCCTCAGTCCTCAACAATCAGTTGTCAATCCTCAATCCTCAATAGAATATACTCAATTCACAGTTTTCAATACCCAATACTCAATCTGCAACCTTCAATTCTCTATCCACAAACATCAATTCTCATCACTCAACCCTCAACACTCAGTCCTCAATGTTCAATCCTCAATCCTCAATTCTCAATCTTCAATCCTCAATACTGAACCTTCAATCCTCAATCCTCAATCCTCAGTCCTCAATCCTCAATCCTCAATCTTAAGCTTCAATCCTCAGTACACAATCTTCAATCCTCAATCCTCAACCCTCAATCCTCAATCCTCAACCTTCAATCCTCAATACTCAATCTTCAATCCTCAATCCTCAATCCTCAATCCTCAATCCTCAATCCACAATCCTCAACCTTCAATCCTCAATACTCAATCTTCAATCCTCAATCCTCAATCCTCAATCCTCAATTCGCAATCCTCAATAGTCAACCTTCAATCCTCAATACTCAATATTCAATCCTCAACCCTCAATCCTCAATCCTTAATCCTCATTCTTCGATCCTCAATACCCAATCCTCAATCTTCAATCCTGAATCCTCAATCCTCAATTCTCAATCCTCAAACCTCCGTCCTTAGTCCTCAAACCACAATCCTCAACCCTCTGCCCTCACCCTCAATCCTCAATCCTCAATCCTCAATCCTCAATCTTCAATCCTCAATACTCAATCTTCAATCCTCAATCCTCAGTCCTCAAACCTCAATCCTCAATCCTCAATCCTCAATCTTCAATCCTCAATACCCAAACTTCAATCCTCAATCCGCAATCCTCAATCCTCATGCGTCAATCCTCAGTACCCAATCCTCAATCTTCAATCCTCATTCCTCAATTCTCAATTCTCAATCCTGAATCCTCAGACCTCAGACATCAATATTCAACACTCAGATCTCGTCCTCAATCCACAACCCTCAATCCTCAACCCTCAATCTTTAATCATCAATATTCTATCTTCAATCCTCAATCCTCAATCCTCAATCCTCAATCCTCAATCCTCAATCCTCAATCTTCACTCCTCAAACCTCAATCCTCAATCCTCAATGTTCAATCCTCAATACCCAATCCTCAGTCTTCAATCCTCAATCCTCAATCCTCAATCCTCAATCCTCAATCCTCAATCCTCAATCCTCAATCCTCAATCCTCAGTCCTCAAACCTCAATCCTGAATCCTCAATCCTGAATCCTCAATCTTCAGCCCTCAGTCCTCAACAATCAGTGGTCAATCCTCAATCCTCAATAGAATATCATGAATTCACAGTTTTCAATACTGAATACTCAACCTGCAATCTACAAATCCCTATCCACAAACATCAATTCTCATCACTCAACCCTCAACACTCAGTCCCCAATCCTCAATAGTCAAGCCTCAATCCTCAATCCTCAATCCTCAATCCTCAATCCTCAATCCACAATCCTCAACTTTCAATCCTCAACTCTCGATCCTCAATCCTCAATCCTCATTCTTCGATCCTAAATACCCAATCCTCAATCTTCAATCCTGAATCCTCAATCCTCAATTCTCAATCCTCAAACCTCCGTCCTTAGTCCTCAAACCCCAATCCTCAACCCTCTGCCCTCACCCTCAATCCTCAATCCTCAATCCTCAATCCTCAATCTTCAATCCTCAATACTCAATCTTCAATCCTCAATCCTCAATCCTCAATCCTCAATCCTCAATCCACAATCCTCAACTTTCAATCCTCAATACTCAATCTTCAATCCTCAAACCTCAATCCTCAATCCTCAATTCGCAATCCTCAATAGTCAATCTTCAATCCTCAATACTCAATATTCAATCCTCAACTCTCAATCCTCAATCCTCAATCCTCATTCTTCGATCCTCAATACCCAATCCTCAATCTTCAATCCTGAATCCTCAATCCTCAATTCTCAATCCTCAAACCTCCGTCCTTAGTCCTCAAACCCCAATACTCAACCCTCTGCCCTCACCCTCAATCCTCAATCCTCAATCCTCAATCCTCAATCTTCAATCCTCAATACTCAATCTTCAATCCTCAATCCTCAGTCCTCAAACCTCAATTCTGAATCCTCAATCCTGAATCCTCAATCTTCAGCCCTCAGTCCTCAACATTCAGTTGTCAATCCTCAATCCTCAATAGAATATCCTCAATTCACAGTTTTCAATACTCAATACTCAATCTGCAATCGTCAACTCTCTATCCAGAAACATAAATTCTCATCACTCAACCCTCAACACTCAGTACTCAATGTTCAATCCTAATCCTCAATTCTGAATCTTCAATCCTCAATACTGAATCTTCAATCCGCAATCCTCAATCCCCAATCCTCAATCCTCAATCCTCAATCCTCAATCTTCAATCCTCGATACTCAATACTCAATCTTCAATCCTCAATCCGCAATCCTCAATCCTCAATCATCAATCCTCAATCCTCAATCCTCAATCCTCAATCTTCAATCCTCAATACTAAATCCTCAATTCGCAATACTCAACAGTCAATCTTCAATCCTCAATACTCAATATTCAATCCTCAATCCTCAATCCTCAATCCTCAATCCTCATTCTTCGATCCTCAATACCCAATCCTCAATCTTCAATCCTCAATCCTCAATCCTGAATTCTCAATCCTCAATCTTCCGTCCTTAGTCCTCAAACCCAATCCTCAACCCGCAGCCCTCATCCTGAATCCTCAACCCTCAATCCTCAATCCTCAATCTTCAATCCTCAATACTCAATCTTCAATCCTCAATCCTCAGTCCTCAAACCTCAATTCTGAATCCTCAATCCTGAATCCTCAATCTTCAGCCCTCAGTCCTCAACATTCAGCTGTCAATCCTCAATCCTCTATTGAATATCCTCAATTCACAGTTTTCAATACTCAATACTCAATCTGCAATCTTCAAATCTCTATCCAGAAACATAAATTCTCATCACTCAACCCTCAACACTCAGTACTCAATGTTCATTCCTCATCCTCAATTCTGAATCTTCAATCCTCAATACTGAACTTCAATCCGCAATCCTCAATCCCCAATCCTCAATCCTCAATCCTCAATCCTGAATCTTCAACCCTCAATACTCAATCCTCAATCCTCAATCCGCAATCCTCAATCCTCATTCGTCAATACTCAATACTCAATCCTCAATCTTCAATCCTCATTCCTCAATTCTCAATCCTCAATCCTCAATCCTCAGACCTCAGACATCAATATTCAACACTCAGTCTTCGTCATCAATCCACAACCCTCAATCCTCAACCATCAATCTTTAATCATCAATATTCAATCTTCAATCCTCAATCCTCAATCCCCAATCGTCAATCCTCAATCCTCAATCTTCACCCCTCAAACCTCAATCCTCAATCCTCAATGTTCAATCCTCAATACCCAATCCTCAGTCTTCAATCCTCAATCCTCAATCCTCAATCCTCAATCCTCCATCTTCAATCCTCAATCCTCAGTCCTCAAACCTCAATCCTGAATCCTCAATCCTGAATCCTCAATCTTCAGCCCTCAGTCCTCAACAATCAGTGGTCCATCCTCAATCCTCAATAGAATATCATGATTTCACAGTTTTCAATACTCAATACTCAACCTGTAATCTTCAAATCTCTATCCAGAAACATCAATTCTCATCACTCAACCTTCAAAACTCAGTCCCCAATCCTCAATATTCAAGCCTCAATCCTCAATCCTCAATCCACAATACTCAATATTCAATCCTCAATACTCAATCTTCAATCCTCAATACTCAATACTCAATCCTCAATTCTCAATCCTCGATCGTCAATCTTCAATCCTAAATACTCAATCTTCAATCCTCAATCCTCAATCCTCAATCCTCAATCCTCATTCTTCAATCCTCAATACCCAATCCTCAATCTTCAGCCCTCAATCCTCAATCCTCAATTCTCAATCCTCGATCCTCAGTCCTCAGTCCTCAAACCTCAATCCTCAACCCTCGGCCCTCATCCTCAATCCTCAATCCAAAATCCTCAATTCTTAATCTTCAATCCTCAATACTCAATCTTCAATCCTCAATGCTCAGTCCTCAAATTTCAATTCTGAATCCTCAATCTGGAACCCTCAATCTTCAGCCCTCAGTCCTCAACAATCAGTTGTCAATCCTCAATCCTCAATAGAATATACTCAATTCACAGTTTTCAATACCCAATACTCAATCTGCAACCTTCAATTCTCTATCCACAAACATCAATTCTCATCACTCAACCCTCAACACTCAGTCCTCAATGTTCAATCCTCAATCCTCAATTCTCAATCTTCAATCCTCAATACTGAACCTTCAATCCTCAATCCTCAATCCTCAGTCCTCAATCCTCAATCCTCAATCCTCAATCCTCAATCCACAATCCTCAACCTTCAATCCTCAATACTCAATCTTCAATCCTGAATCCTCAATCCTCAATCCTCAATTCGCAATCCTCAATAGTCAATCTTCAATCCTCAATACTCAATATTCAATCCTCAACCCTCAATCCTCAATCCTTAATCCTCATTCTTCGATCCTCAATACCCAATCCTCAATCTTCAATCCTGAATCCTCAATCCTCAATTCTCAATCCTCAAACCTCCGTCCTTAGTCCTCAAACCCCAATCCTCAACCCTCTGCCCTCACCCTCAATCCTCAATCCTCAATCCTCAATCCTCAATCTTCAATCCTCAATACTCAATCTTCAATCCTCAATCCTCAGTCCTCAAACCTCAATCCTCAATCCTCAATCCTCAATCTTCAATCCTCAATACCCAAACTTCAATCCTCAATCCGCAATCCTCAATCCTCATGCGTCAATCCTCAGTACCCAAACCTCAATCTTCAATCCTCATTCCTCAATTCTCAATTCTCAATCCTGAATCCTCAGACCTCAGACATCAATATTCAACACTCAGATCTCGTCCTCAATCCACAACACTCAATCCTCAACCCTCAATCTTTAATCATCAATATTCTATCTTCAATCCTCAATCCTCAATCCTCAATCCTCAATCCTCAATCCTCAATCCTCAATCTTCACTCCTCAAACCTCAATCCTCAATCCTCAATGTTCAATCCTCAATACCCAATCCTCAGTCTTCAATCCTCAATCCTCAATCCTCAATCCTCAATCCTCAATCCTCATTCCTCAATCCTCAATCCTCAATCCTCAGTCCTCAAACCTCAATCCTGAATCCTCAATCCTGAATCCTCAATCTTCAGCCCTCAGTCCTCAAGAATCAGTGGTCCATCCTCAATCCTCAATAGAATATCTTGATTTCACAGTTTTCAATACTCAATACTCAACCTGCAATCTTCAAATCTCTATCCACAAACATCAATTCTCATCACTCAACCCTCAAAGCTCAGTCCCCAATCCTCAATATACAAGCCTCAATCCTCAATCCTCAATCCACAATCCTCAACCTTCAATCCTCAATACTCAATCTTCAATCCTCAGTCCTAAATCCTCAATCCTCAATCCTCAATCTTCAATCCTCAATACTCAATCTTCAATCCTCAATCCTCAATCCTCAATCCTCAATCCTCAATCCACAATCCTCTACTTTCAATCCTCAATACTCAATCTTCAATCCTCAATCCTCAATCCTCAATCCTCAATTCGCAATCCTCAATAGTCAATCTTCAATCCTCAATACTCAATATTCAATCCTCAACTCTCGATCCTCAATCCTCAATCCTCATTCTTCGATCCTCAATACCCAATCCTCAATCTTCAATCCTGAATCCTCAATCCTCAATTCTCAATCCTCAAACCTCCGTCCTTAGTCCTCAAACCCCAATCCTCAACCCTCTGCCCTCACCCTCAATCCTCAATCCTCAATCCTCAATCCTCAATCTTCAATCCTCAATACTCAATTTTCAATCCTCAATCCTCAGTCCTCAAACCTCAATTCTGAATCCTCAATCCTGAATCCTCAATCTTCAGCCCTCAGTCCTCAACATTCAGTTGTCAATCCTCAATCCTCAATAGAATATCCTCAATTCACAGTTTTCAATACTCAATACTCAATCTGCAATCGTCAACTCTCTATCCAGAAACATAAATTCTCATCACTCAACCCTCAACACTCAGTACTCAATGTTCAATCCTAATCCTCAATTCTGAATCTTCAATCCTCAATACTGAATCTTCAATCCGCAATCCTCAATCCCCAATCCTCAATCCTCAATCCTCAATCCTCAATATTCAATCCTCGATACTCAATACTCAATCTTCAATCCTCAATCCGCAATCCTCAATCCTCATGCGTCAATCCTCAGTACCCAATCCTCAATCTTCAATCCTCATTCCTCAATTCTCAATTCTCAATCCTCAATCCTCAGGCCTCAGACATCAATATTCAACACTCAGATCTCGTCCTCAATCCACAACCCTCAATCCTCAACCCTCAACCTTTAATCATCAATATTTTATCTTCAATCCTCAATCCTCAATCCTCAATCCTCAATCCTCAATCCTCAATCCTCAATCTTCACTCCTCAAACCTCAATCCTCAATCCTCAATTCTCAATCCTCAATCATCAATCCTCAGACCTCAAACATAAACATTCAACCCTCAGTGCTCGTCCTCAATCCACAACCCTCAATCCTCAATCATCAATCCTCAATCCTCAATCCTCAATCCTCAATCCTCAATCATCAATCCTCAGACCTCAAACATAAACATTCAACCCTCAGTGCTCGTCCTCAATCCACAACCCTCAATCCTCAATCCTCAATCCTCAATCCTCAATCCTCAATCCTCAATCCTCAATCATCAATCCTCAATCCTCAATCATCAATCCTCAATCCTCAATCCTCAATCCCCAATCTTCAATCCTCAATACTAAATCCTCAATTCGCAATCCTCAACAGTCAATCTTCAATCCTCAATACTCAATATTCAATCCTCAATCCTCAATCCTCAATCCTCAATCCTCATTCTTCGATCCTCAATACCCAATCCTCAATCTTCAATCCTCAATCCCCAATCCTGAATTCTCAATCCTCAATCTTCCGTCCTTAGTCCTCAAACCCAATCCTCAACCCGCAGCCCTCATCCTGAATCCTCAACCCTCAATCCTCAATCCTCAATCCTCATTCCTCAATCCTCAATCGTCAGTCCTCAAACCTCAATCCTGAATTCTCAATCCTGAATCCTCAATCTTCAGCCCTCAGTCCTGAAGAATCAGTGCTCCGTCCTCAATCCTCAATAGAATATCATGATTTCACAGTTTTCAATACTCAATACTCAACCTGCAATCTTCAAATCTCTATCCACAAACATCAATTCTCATCACTCAACCCTCAAAACTCAGTACCCAATCCTCAATATTCAAGCCTCAATCCTCAATCCTCAATCCTCAATCATCATCCTTCAATCCTCAATACCCTATCCTCAATCTTCAATCCTCAATCCTCAATCCTCAATACCCAATCCTCAATCTTCAATCCTCAATCCTCAATCCTCAATTCTCAATCCTCAATCATCAATCCTCAGACCTCAAACATAAACATTCAACCCTCAGTGCTCGTCCTCAATCCACAACCCTCAATCCTCAATCCTCAATCCTCAATCCTCAATCCTCAATCCTCAATCCTCAATCATCAATCCTCAATCCTCAATCCTCAATCCTCAATCTTCAATCCTCAATACTAAATCCTCAATTCGCAATCCTCAACAGTCAATCTTCAATCCTCAATACTCAATATTCAATCCTCAATCCTCAATCCTCAATCCTCAATCCTCATTCTTCGATCCTCAATACCCAATCCTCAATCTTCAATCCTCAATCCTCAATCCTGAATTCTCAATCCTCAATCTTCCGTCCTTAGTCCTCAAACCCAATCCTCAACCCGCAGCCCTCATCCTGAATCCTCAACCCTCAATCCTCAATCCTCAATCTTCAATCCTCAATACTCAATCTTCAATCCTCAATCCTCAGTCCTCAAACCTCAATTCTGAATCCTCAATCCTGAATCCTCAATCTTCAGACCTCAGTCCTCAACATTCAGCTGTCAATCCTCAATCCTCTATAGAATATCCTCAATTCACAGTTTTCAATACCCAATACTCAATCTGCAATCTTCAAATCTCTATCCAGAAACATAAATTCTCATCACTCAACCCTCAACACTCAGTACTCAATGTTCATTCCTCATCCTCAATTCTGAATCTTCAATCCTCAATACTGAACTTCAATCCGCAATCCTCAATCCCCAATCCTCAATCCTCAATCCTCAATCCTGAATCTTCAACCCTCAATACTCAATCCTCAATCCTCAATCCGCAATCCTCAATCCTCATTCGTCAATACTCAATACTCAATCCTCAATCTTCAATCCTCATTCCTCAATTCTCAATTCTCAATCCTCAATCCTCAGACCTCAGACATCAATATTCAACGCTCAGTCCTCGTCCTCAATCCACAACCCTCAATCCTCAACCATCAATCTTTAATCATCAATATTCAATCTTCAATCCTCAATCCTCAATCCCCAATCGTCAATCCTCAATCCTCAATCTTCACCCCTCAAACCTCAATCCTCAATCCTCAATGTTCAATCCTCAATACCCAATCCTCAGTCTTCAATCCTCAATCCTCAATCCTCAATCCTCAATCCTCAATCTTCAATCCTCAATCCTCAGTCCTCAAACCTCAATCCTGAATCCTCAATCCTGAATCCTCAATCTTCAGCCCTCAGTCCTCAACAATCAGTGGTCCATCCTCAATCCTCAATAGAATATCATGATTTCACAGTTTTCAATACTCAATACTCAACCTGCAATCTTCAAATCTCTATCCAGAAACATCAATTCTCATCACTCAACCCTCAAAACTCAGTCCCCAATCCTCAATATTCAAGCCTCAATCCTCAATCCTCAATCCACAATACTCAATATTCAATCCTCAATACTCAATCTTCAATCCTCAATACTCAATCCTCAATCCTCAATTCGCAATCCTCAATAGTCAATCTTCAATCCTCAATACTCAATATTCAATCCTCAACCCTCAATCCTCAATCCTTAATCCTCATTCTTCGATCCTCAATACGCAATCCTCAATCTTCAATCCTGAATCCTCAATCCTCAATTCTCAATCCTCAAACCTCCGTCCTTAGTCCTCAAACCCCAATCCTCAACCCTCTGCCCTCACCCTCAATCCTCAATCCTCAATCCTCAATTCTCAATCTTCAATCCTCAATACTCAATCTTCAATCCTCAATCCTCAGTCCTCAAACCTCAATCCTCAATCCTCAATCCTCAATCTTCAATCCTCAATACCCAAACTTCAATCCTCAATCCGCAATCCTCAATCCTCATGCGTCAATCCTCAGTACCCAATCCTCAATCTTCAATCCTCATTCCTCAATTCTCAATTCTCAATCCTGAATCCGCAGACCTCAGACATCAATATTCAACACTCAGATCTCGTCCTCAATCCACAACACTCAATCCTCAACCCTCAATCTTTAATCATCAATATTCTATCTTCAATCCTCAATCCTCAATCCTCAATCCTCAATCCTCAATCCTCAATCCTCAATCTTCACTCCTCAAACCTCAATCCTCAATCCTCAATGTTCAATCCTCAATACCCAATCCTCAGTCTTCAATCCTCAATCCTCAATCCTCAATCCTCAATCCTCAATCCGCAATCCTCAATCCTCAATCCTCAATCCTCAGTCCTCAAACCTCAATCCTGAATCCTCAATCCTGAATCCTCAATCTTCAGCCCTCAGTCCTCAAGAATCAGTGGTCCATCCTCAATCCTCAATAGAATATCTTGATTTCACAGTTTTCAATACTCAATACTCAACCTGCAATCTTCAAATCTCTATCCACAAACATCAATTCTCATCACTCAACCCTCAACACTCAGTCCCCAATCCTCAATAGTCAAGCCTCAATCCTCAATCCTCAATCCACAATCCTCAACCTTCAATCCTCAATACTCAATCTTCAATCCTCAATCCTCAGTCCTCAAACCTCAATTCCGAATCCTCAACCCTGAATCCTCAATCTTCAGCCCTCAGTCCTCAACATTCAGTTGTCAATCCTCAATCCTCAATAGAATATCCTCAATTCACAGATTTCAATACTCAATACTCAATCTGCAATCTTCAACTCTCTATCCAGAAACATAAATTCTCATCACTCAACCCTCAACACTCAGTACTCAATGTTCAATCCTAATCCTCAATTCTCAATCTTCAATCCTCAATACTGAACCTTCAATCCTCAATCCTCAATCCTCAGTCCTCAATCCTCAATCCTCAATCTTAACCTTCAATCCTCAGTACTCAATCTTCAATCCTCAATCCTCAATCCTCAATCCTCAATCCTCAATCTTCAATCCTCAATACTCAATCTTCAATCCTCAATCCTCAATCCTCAATCCTCAATCCTCAATCCACAATCCTCAACTTTCAATCCTCAATACTCAATCTTCAATCCTCAATCCTCAATCCTCAATTCGCAATCCTCAATAGTCAATCTTCAATCCTCAATACTCAATATTCAATCCTCAACTCTCGATCCTCAATCCTCAATCCTCATTCTTCGATCCTCAATACCCAATCCTCAATCTTCAATCCTGAATCCTCAATCCTCAATTCTCAATCCTCAAACCTCCGTCCTTAGTCCTCAAACCCCAATCCTCAACCCTCTGCCCTCACCCTCAATCCTCAATCCTCAATCCTCAATCCTCAATCTTCAATCCTCAATACTCAATCTTCAATCCTCAATCCTCAGTCCTCAAACCTCAATTCTGAATCCTCAATCCTGAATCGTCAATCTTCAGCCCTCAGTCATCAACATTCAGTTGTCAATCCTCAATCCTCAATAGAATATCCTCAATTCACAGTTTTCAATACTCAATACTCAATCTGCAATCGTCAACTCTCTATCCAGAAACATAAATTCTCATCACTCAACCCTCAACACTCAGTACTCAATGTTCAATCCTAATCCTCAATTCTGAATCTTCAATCCTCAATACTGAATCTTCAATCCGCAATCCTCAATCCCCAATCCTCAATCCTCAATCCTCAATCCTCAATCTTCAATCCTCGATACTCAATACTCAATCTTCAATCCTCAATCCGCAATCCTCAATCCTCATGCGTCAATCCTCAGTACCCAATCCTCAATCTTCAATCCTCAATCCTCAATCTTCACTCCTCAAACCTCAATCCTCAATCCTCAATGTTCAATCCTCAATACCCAATCCTCAGTCTTCAATCCTCAATCCTCAATCCTCAATCCTCAATCCTCAATCCTCAATCCTCAATCCTCAATCCTCAATCCTCAGGCCTCAAACCTCAATCCTGAATCCTCAATCTTCAGCCCTCAGTCCTGAAGAATCAGTGCTCCATCCTCAATCCTCAATAGAATATCATGATTTCACAGTTTTCAATACTCAATACTCAACCTGCAATCTTCAAATCTCTATCCACAAACATCAATTATCATCACTCAACCCTCAAAACTCAGTCCCCAATCCTCAATATTCAAGCCTCAATCCTCAATCCTCAATCCTCAATCATCATCCTTCAATCCTCAATACCCTATCCTCAATCTTCAATCCTCAATCCTCAATCCTCAATACCCAATCCTCAATCTTCAATCCTCAATCCTCAATCCTCAATTCTCAATCCTCAATCATCAATCCTCAGACCTCAAACATAAACATTCAACCCTCAGTGCTCGTCCTCAATCCACAACCCTCAATCCTCAATCCTCAATCCTCAATCCTCAATCCTCAATCCTCAATCCTCAATCATCAATCCTCAATCCTCAATCCTCAATCCTCAATCTTCAATCCTCAATACTAAATCCTCAATTCGCAATCCTCAACAGTCAATCTTCAATCCTCAATACTCAATATTCAATCCTCAATCCTCAATCCTCATTCTTCGATCCTCAATACCCAATCCTCAATCTTCAATCCTCAATCCTCAATCCTGAATTCTCAATCCTCAATCTTCCGTCCTTAGTCCTCAAACCCAATCCTCAACCCGCAGCCCTCATCCTGAATCCTCAACCCTCAATCCTCAATCCTCAATCTTCAATCCTCAATACTCAATCTTCAATCCTCAATCCTCAGTCCTCAAACCTCAATTCTGAATCCTCAATCCTGAATCCTCAATCTTCAGCCCTCAGTCCTCAACATTCAGCTGTCAATCCTCAATCCTCTATAGAATATCCTCAATTCACAGTTTTCAATACTCAATACTCAATCTGCAATCTTCAAATCTCTATCCAGAAACATAAATTCTCATCACTCAACCCTCAACACTCAGTACTCAATGTTCATTCCTCATCCTCAATTCTGAATCTTCAATCCTCAATACTGAACTTCAATCCGCAATCCTCAATCCCCAATCCTCAATCCTCAATCCTCAATCCTGAATCTTCAACCCTCAATACTCAATCCTCAATCCTCAATCCGCAATCCTCAATCCTCATTCGTCAATACTCAATACTCAATCCTCAATCTTCAATCCTCATTCCTCAATTCTCAATTCTCAATCCTCAATCCTCAGACCTCAGACATCAATATTCAACACTCAGTCCTCGTCCTCAATCCACAACCCTCAATCCTCAACCATCAATCTTTAATCATCAATATTCAATCTTCAATCCTCAATCCTCAATCCCCAATCGTCAATCCTCAATCCTCAATCTTCACCCCTCAAACCTCAATCCTCAATCCTCAATGTTCAATCCTCAATACCCAATCCTCAGTCTTCAATCCTCAATCCTCAATCCTCAATCCTCAATCCTCAATCTTCAATCCTCAATCCTCAGTCCTCAAACCTCAATCCTGAATCCTCAATCCTGAATCCTCAATCTTCAGCCCTCAGTCCTCAACAATCAGTGGTCCATCCTCAATCCTCAATAGAATATCATGATTTCACAGTTTTCAATACTCAATACTCAACCTGCAATCTTCAAATCTCTATCCAGAAACATCAATTCTCATCACTCAACCCTCAAAACTCAGTCCCCAATCCTCAATATTCAAGCCTCAATCCTCAATCCTCAATCCACAATACTCAATATTCAATCCTCAATACTCAATCTTCAATCCTCAATACTCAATACTCAATCCTCAATTCTCAATCCTCGATCGTCAATCTTCAATCCTAAATACTCAATCTTCAATCCTCAATCCTCAATCCTCAATCCTCAATCCTCATTCTTCAATCCTCAATACCCAATCCTCAATCTTCAGCCCTCAATCCTCAATCCTCAATTCTCAATCCTCAATCCTCAGTCCTCAGTCCTCAAACCTCAATCCTCAACCCTCGGCCCTCATCCTCAATCCTCAATCCAAAATCCTCAATTCTTAATCTTCAATCCTCAATACTCAATCTTCAATCCTCAATGCTCAGTCCTCAAATTTCAATTCTGAATCCTCAATCTGGAACCCTCAATCTTCAGCCCTCAGTCCTCAACAATCAGTTGTCAATCCTCAATCCTCAATAGAATATACTCAATTCCAGTTTTTAATACCCAATACTCAATCTGCAACCTTCAATTCTCTATCCACAAACATCAATTCTCATCACTCAACCCTCAACACTCAGTCCTCAATGTTCAATCCTCAATCCTCAATTCTCAATCTTCAATCCTCAATACTGAACCTTCAAACCTCAATCCTCAATCCTCAGTCCTCAATCCTCAATCCTCAATCTTAAGCTTCAATCCTCAGTACACAATCTTCAATCCTCAATCCTCAACCCTCAATCCTCAATCCTCAACCTTCAATCCTCAATACTCAATCTTCAATCCTCAATCCTCAATCCTCAATCCTCAATCCTCAATCCACAATCCTCAACCTTCAATCCTCAATACTCAATCTTCAATCCTCAATCCTCAATCCTCAATCCTCAATTCGCAATCCTCAATAGTCAATCTTCAATCTTCAATACTCAATATTCAATCCTCAACCCTCAATCCTCAATCCTTAAACCTCATTCTTCGATCCTCAATACGCAATCCTCAATCTTCAATCCTGAATCCTCAATCCTCAATTCTCAATCCTCAAACCTCCGTCCTTAGTCCTCAAACCCCAATCCTCAACCCTCTGCCCTCACCCTCAATCCTCAATCCTCAATCCTCAATCCTCAATCTTCAATCCTCAATACTCAATCTTCAATCCTCAATCCTCAGTCCTCAAACCTCAATCCTCAATCCTCAATCCTCAATCTTCAATCCTCAATACCCAAACTTCAATCCTCAATCCGCAATCCTCAATCCTCATGCGTCAATCCTCAGTACCCAATCCTCAATCTTCAATCCTCATTCCTCAATTCTCAATTCTCAATCCTGAATCCTCAGACCTCAGACATCAATATTCAACACTCAGATCTCGTCCTCAATCCACAACACTCAATCCTCAACCCTCAATCTTTAATCATCAATATTCTATCTTCAATCCTCAATCCTCAATCCTCAATCCTCAATCCTCAATCCTCAATCCTCAATCTTCACTCCTCAAACCTCAATCCTCAATCCTCAATGTTCAATCCTCAATACCCAATCCTCAGTCTTCAATCCTCAATCCTCAATCCTCAATCCTCAATCCTCAATCCTCAATCCTCAATCCTCAATCCTCAATCCTCAGTCCTCAAACCTCAATCCTGAATCCTCAATCCTGAATCCTCAATCTTCAGCCCTCAGTCCTCAAGAATCAGTGGTCCATCCTCAATCCTCAATAGAATATCTTGATTTCACAGTTTTCAATACTCAATACTCAACCTGCAATCTTCAAATCTCTATCCACAAACATCAATTCTCATCACTCAACCCTCAAAGCTCAGTCCCCAATCCTCAATATTCAAGCCTCAATCCTCAATCCTCAATCCACAATCCTCAACCTTCAATCCTCAATACTCAATCTTCAATCCTCAGTCCTCAACCCTCAATCCTCAATCCTAAGTCCTCAAACCTCAATCCTGGATCCTCAATCCTGAATCCTCAATCTTCAGCCCTCAGTCCTCAACAATCAGTGGTCAATCCTCAATCCTCAATAGAATATCATGAATTCACAGTTTTCAATACTGAATACTCAACCTGCAATCTACAAATCCCTATCCACAAACATCAATTCTCATCACTCAACCCTCAACACTCAGTCCCCAATCCTCAATAGTCAAGCCTCAATCCTCAATCCTCAATCCACAATCCTCAACCTTCAATCCTCAATACTCAATCTTCAATCCTCAATCCTCAGTCCTCAAACCTCAATTCCGAATCCTCAACCCTGAATCCTCAATCTTCAGCCCTCAGTCCCCAACATTCAGTTGTCAATCCTCAATCCTCAATAGAATATCCTCAATTCACAGATTTCAATACTCAATACTCAATCTGCAATCTTCAACTCTCTATCCAGAAACATAAATTCTCATCACTCAACCCTCAACACTCAGTACTCAATGTTCAATCCTAATCCTCAATTCTCAATCTTCAATCCTCAATACTGAACCTTCAATCCTCAATCCTCAATCCTCAGTCCTCAATCCTCTATCCTCAATCTTAACCTTCAATCCTCAGTACTCAATCTTCAATCCTCAATCCTCAATCCTCAATCCTCAATCCTCAATCTTCAATCCTCAATACTCAATCTTCAATCCTCAATCCTCAATCCTCAATCCTCAATCCTCAATCCACAATCCTCAACTTTCAATCCTCAATACTCAATCTTCAATCCTCAATCCTCAATCCTCAATTCGCAATCCTCAATAGTCAATCTTCAATCCTCAATACTCAATATTCAATCCTCAACTCTCGATCCTCAATCCTCAATCCTCATTCTTCGATCCTCAATACCCAATCCTCAATCTTCTATCCTGAATCCTCAATCCTCAATTCTCAATCCTCAAACCTCCGTCCTTAGTCCTCAAACCCCAATCCTCAACCCTCTGCCCTCACCCTCAATCCTCAATCCTCAATCCTCAATCCTCAATCTTCAATCCTCAATACTCAATCTTCAATCCTCAATCCTCAGTCCTCAAACCTCAATTCTGAATCCTCAATCCTGAATCCTCAATCTTCAGCCCTCAGTCATCAACATTCAGTTGTCAATCCTCAATCCTCAATAGAATATCCTCAATTCACAGTTTTCAATACTCAATACTCAATCTGCAATCGTCAACTCTCTATCCAGAAACATAAATTCTCATCACTCAACCCTCAACACTCAGTACTCAATGTTCAATCCTAATCCTCAATTCTGAATCTTCAATCCTCAATACTGAATCTTCAATCCGCAATCCTCAATCCCCAATCCTCAATCCTCAATCCTCAATCCTCAATCTTCAATCCTCGATACTCAATACTCAATCTTCAATCCTCAATCCGCAATCCTCAATCCTCATGCGTCAATCCTCAGTACCCAATCCTCAATCTTCAATCCTCATTCCTCAATTCTCAATTCTCAATCCTCAATCCTCAGGCCTCAGACATCAATATTCAACACTCAGATCTCGTCCTCAATCCACAACCCTCAATCCTCAACCCTCAATCTTTAATCATCAATATTCTATCTTCAATCCTCAATCCTCAATCCTCAATCCTCAATCCTCAATCCTCAATCTTCACTCCTCAAACCTCAATACTCAATCCTCAATGTTCAATCCTCAATACCCAATCCTCAGTCTTCAATCCTCAATCCTCAATCCTCAATCCTCAATCCTCAATCCTCAATCCTCAATCCTCAATCCTCAATCCTCAGTCCTCAAACCTCAATCCTGAATCCTCAATCCTGAATCCTCAATCTTCAGCCCTCGGTCCTCAAGAATCAGTGGTCCATCCTCAAACCTCAATAGAATATCATGATTTCACAGTTTTCAATACTCAATACTCAACCTGCAATCATCAAATCACTATCCACAAACATCAATTCTCATCACTCAACCCTCAAAACTCAGTCCCCAATCCTCAATATTCAAGCCTCAATCCTCAATCCTCAATCCACAATCCTCAACCTTCAATCCTCAATACTCAATCTTCAATCCTCAATCCTCAACCCTCAATCCTCAATCCTCAGTCCTCAAACCTCAATCCTGGATCCTCAATCCTGAATCCTCAATCTTCAGCCCTCAGTCGTCAACAATCAGTGGTCAATCCTCAATCCTCAATAGAATATCATGAATTCACAGTTTTCAATACTCAATACTCAGCCTGCAATCTTCAAATCCCTATCCACAAACATCAATTCTCATCACTCAACCCTCAACACTCAGTCCCCAATCCTCAATATTCAAGCCGCAATCCTCAATCCTCAATCCACAATCCTCAACCTTCAATCCTCAATACTCAATCTTCAATCCTCGATCCTCAATCCTCAATCTTCAATTCGCAATCCTGAATAGTCAATCTTCAATCCTCAATACTCAATATTCAATCCTCAATCCTCAATCCTCAATCCTCAATCCTCATTCTTCGATCCTCAATACCCAATCCTCAATCTTCAATCCTCAATCCTCAATCCTCAATTCTCAATCCTCAATCCTCCGTCGTTAGCCCTCAAACCCCAATCCTCAACCCTCAGCCCTCATCCTCAATCCTCAATCCTCAATCCTCAATCCTCAATCTTCAATCCTCAATACTGAACCTTCAATCCTCAATCCTCAATCCTCAGTCCTCAATCCTCAATCCTCAATCTTAACCTTCAATCCTCAGTACTCAATCTTCAATCCTCAATCCTCAATCCTCAATCCTCAATCCTCAATCTTCAATCCTCAATACTCAATCTTCAATCCTCAATCCTCAATCCTCAATCCTCAATCCTCAATCCACCATCCTCAACTTTCAATCCTCAATACTCAATCTTCAATCCTCAATCCTCAATCCTCAATCCTCAATTCGCAATCCTCAATAGTCAATCTTCAATCCTCAATACTCAATATTCAATCCTCAACTCTCAATCCTCAATCCTCAATCCTCATTCTTCGATCCTCAATACCCAATCCTCAATCTTCAATCCTGAATCCTCAATCCTCAATTCTCAATCCTCAATCCTCCGTCGTTAGCCCTCAAACCCCAATCCTCAACCCTCAGCCCTCATCCTCAATCCTCAATCCTCAATCCTCAATCCTCAATCTTCAATCCTCAATACTCAATCTTCAATCCTCAATCCTCAGTCCTCAAACCTCAATTCCGAATCCTCAACCCTGAATCCTCAATCTTCAGCCCTCAGTCCTCAACATTCAGTTGTCAATCCTCAATCCTCAATAGAATATCCTCAATTCACAGTTTTCAATACTCAATACTCAATCTGCAATCTTCAACTCTCTATCCAGAAACATAAATTCTCATCACTCAACCCGCAACACTCAGTACTCAATGTTCAATCCTAATCCTCAATTCTGAATCTTCAATCCTCAATACTGAATCTTCAATCCGCAATCCTCAATCCCCAATCCTAAATCCTCAATCCTCAATCCTCAATCCTCAATCTTCAATCCTCAATACTCAATCTTCATTCCTCAATCCGCAATTCTCAATCCTCATTCGTCAATCCTCAATACCCAATCCTCAATCTTCAATCCTCATTCCTCAATTCTCAATTCTCAATCCTCAATCCTCAGACCTCAGACATCAATATTCAACACTCAGTCCTCGTCCTCAATCCACAACCCTCAATCCTCAACCATCAATCTTTAATCATCAATATTCAATCTTCAATCCTCAATCCTCAATCCCCAATCGTCAATCCTCAATCCTCAATCTTCACCCCTCAAACCTCAATCCTCAATCCTCAATGTTCAATCCTCAATACCCAATCCTCAGTCTTCAATCCTCAATCCTCAATCCTCAATCCTCAATACTCAATCTTCAATCCTCAATCCTCAGTCCTCAAACCTCAATCCTGAATCCTCAATCCTGAATCCTCAATCTTCAGCCCTCAGTCCTCAACAATCAGTGGTCCATCCTCAATCCTCAATAGAATATCATGATTTCACAGTTTTCAATACTCAATACTCAACCTGCAATCTTCAAATCTCTATCCAGAAACATCAATTCTCATCACTCAACCCTCAAAACTCAGTCCCCAATCCTCAATATTCAAGCCTCAATCCTCAATCCTCAATCCACAATACTCAATATTCAATCCTCAATACTCAATCTTCAATCCTCAATACTCAATACTCAATCCTCAATTCTCAATCCTCGATCGTCAATCTTCAATCCTAAATACTCAATCTTCAATCCTCAATCCTCAATCCTCATTCCTCAATCCTCATTCTTCAATCCTCAATACCCAATCCTCAATCTTCAGCCCTCAATCCTCAATCCTCAATTCTCAATCCTCAATCCTCAGTCCTCAGTCCTCAAACCTCAATCCTCAACCCTCGGCCCTCATCCTCAATCCTCAATCCAAAATCCTCAATTCTTAATCTTCAATCCTCAATACTCAATCTTCAATCCTCAATGCTCAGTCCTCAAATTTCAATTCTGAATCCTCAATCTGGAACCCTCAATCTTCAGCCCTCAGTCCTCAACAATCAGTTGTCAATCCTCAATCCTCAATAGAATATACTCAATTCACAGTTTTTAATACCCAATACTCAATCTGCAACCTTCAATTCTCTATCCACAAACATCAATTCTCATCACTCAACCCTCAACACTCAGTCCTCAATGTTCAATCCTCAATCCTCAATTCTCAATCTTCAATCCTCAATACTGAACCTTCAATCCTCAATCCTCAATCCTCAGTCCTCAATCCTCAATCCTCAATCTTAAGCTTCAATCCTCAGTACACAATCTTCAATCCTCAATCCTCAACCCTCAATCCTCAATCCTCAACCTTCAATCCTCAATACTCAATCTTCAATCCTCAATCCTCAATCCTCAATCCTCAATCCTCAATCCACAATCCTCAACCTTCAATCCTCAATACTCAATCTTCAATCCTCAATCCTCAATCCTCAATCCTCAATTCGCAATCCTCAATAGTCAATCTTCAATCTTCAATACTCAATATTCAATCCTCAACCCTCAATCCTCAATCCTTAAACCTCATTCTTCGATCCTCAATACGCAATCCTCAATCTTCAATCCTGAATCCTCAATCCTCAATTCTCAATCCTCAAACCTCCGTCCTTAGTCCTCAAACCCCAATCCTCAACCCTCTGCCCTCACCCTCAATCCTCAATCCTCAATCCTCAATCCTCAATCTTCAATCCTCAATACTCAATCTTCAATCCTCAATCCTCAGTCCTCAAACCTCAATCCTCAATCCTCAATCCTCAATCTTCAATCCTCAATACCCAAACTTCAATCCTCAATCCGCAATCCTCAATCCTCATGCGTCAATCCTCAGTACCCAATCCTCAATCTTCAATCCTCATTCCTCAATTCTCAATTCTCAATCCTGAATCCTCAGACCTCAGACATCAATATTCAACACTCAGATCTCGTCCTCAATCCACAACACTCAATCCTCAACCCTCAATCTTTAATCATCAATATTCTGTCTTCAATCCTCAATCCTCAATCCTCAATCCTCAATCCTCAATCCTCAATCCTCAATCTTCACTCCTCAAACCTCAATCCTCAATCCTCAATGTTCAATCCTCAATACCCAATCCTCAGTCTTCAATCCTCAATCCTCAATCCTCAATCCTCAATCCTCAATCCTCAATCCTCAATCCTCAATCCTCAATCCTCAGTCATCAAACCTCAATCCTGAATCCTCAATCCTGAATCCTCAATCTTCAGCCCTCAGTCCTCAAGAATCAGTGGTCCATCCTCAATCCTCAATAGAATATCTTGATTTCACAGTTTTCAATACTCAATACTCAACCTGCAATCTTCAAATCTCTATCCACAAACATCAATTCTCATCACTCAACCCTCAAAGCTCAGTCCCCAATCCTCAATATTCAAGCCTCAATCCTCAATCATCAATCCACAATCCTCAACCTTCAATCCTCAATACTCAATCTTCAATCCTCAGTCCTCAACCCTCAATCCTCAATCCTCAGTCCTCAAACCTCAATCCTGGATCCTCAATCCTGAATCCTCAATCTTCAGCCCTCAGTCCTCAACAATCAGTGGTCAATCCTCAATCCTCAATAGAATATCATGAATTCACAGTTTTCAATACTGAATACTCAACCTGCAATCTACAAATCCCTATCCACAAACATCAATTCTCATCACTCAACCCTCAACACTCAGTCCCCAATCCTCAATAGTCAAGCCTCAATCCTCAATCCTCAATCCACAATCCTCAACCTTCAATCCTCAATACTCAATCTTCAATCCTCGATCCTCAATCCTCAATCTTCAATTCGCAATCCTGAATAGTCAATCTTCAATCCTCAATACTCAATATTCAATCCTCAATCCTCAATCCTCAATCCTCAATCCTCAATCCTCATTCTTCGATCCTCAATACCCAATCCTCAATCTTCAATCCTCAATCCTCAATCCTCAATTCTCAATCCTCAATCCTCCGTCGTTAGCCCTCAAACCCCAATCCTCAACCCTCAGCCCTCATCCTCAATCCTCAATCCTCAATCCTCAATCCTCAATCTTCAATCCTCAATACTGAACCTTCAATCCTCAATCCTCAATCCTCAGTCCTCAATCCTCAATCCTCAATCTTAACCTTCAATCCTCAGTACTCAATCTTCAATCCTCAATCCTCAATCCTCAATCCTCAATCCTCAATCTTCAATCCTCAATACTCAATCTTCAATCCTCAATCCTCAATCCTCAATCCTCAATCCTCAATCCACCATCCTCAACTTTCAATCCTCAATACTCAATCTTCAATCCTCAATCCTCAATCCTCAATCCTCAATTCGCAATCCTCAATAGTCAATCTTCAATCCTCAATACTCAATATTCAATCCTCAACTCTCAATCCTCAATCCTCAATCCTCATTCTTCGATCCTCAATACCCAATCCTCAATCTTCAATCCTGAATCCTCAATCCTCAATTCTCAATCCTCAATCCTCCGTCGTTAGCCCTCAAACCCCAATCCTCAACCCTCAGCCCTCATCCTCAATCCTCAATCCTCAATCCTCAATCCTCAATCTTCAATCCTCAATACTCAATCTTCAATCCTCAATCCTCAGTCCTCAAACCTCAATTCCGAATCCTCAACCCTGAATCCTCAATCTTCAGCCCTCAGTCCTCAACATTCAGTTGTCAATCCTCAATCCTCAATAGAATATCCTCAATTCACAGTTTTCAATACTCAATACTCAATCTGCAATCTTCAACTCTCTATCCAGAAACATAAATTCTCATCACTCAACCCGCAACACTCAGTACTCAATGTTCAATCCTAATCCTCAATTCTGAATCTTCAATCCTCAATACTGAATCTTCAATCCGCAATCCTCAATCCCCAATCCTAAATCCTCAATCCTCAATCCTCAATCCTCAATCTTCAATCCTCAATACTCAATCTTCATTCCTCAATCCGCAATTCTCAATCCTCATTCGTCAATCCTCAATACCCAATCCTCAATCTTCAATCCTCATTCCTCAATTCTCAATTCTCAATCCTCAATCCTCAGACCTCAGACATCAATATTCAACACTCAGATCTCGTCCTCAATCCACAACCCTCAATCCTCAACCCTCAATCTTTAATCATCAATATTCTATCTTCAATCCTCAATCCTCAATCCTCAATCCTCAATCCTCAATCCTCAATCCTCAATCTTCACTCCTCAAACCTCAGTCCTCAATCCTCAATGTTCAATCCTCAATACCCAATCCTCAGTCTTCAATCCTCAATCCTCAATCCTCAATCCTCAATCCTCAATCCTCAATCCTCAATCCTCAATCCTCAATCCTCAGTCCTCAAACCTCAATCCTGAATCCTCAATCCTGAATCCTCAATCTTCAGCCCTCAGTCCTCAAGAATCAGTGGTCCATCCTCAATCCTCAATAGAATATCATGATTTCACAGTTTTCAATACTCAATACTCAACCTGCAATCTTCAAATCACTATCCACAAACATCAATTCTCATCACTCAACCCTCAAAACTCACTCCCCAATCCTCAATATTCAAGCCTCAATCCTCAATCCTCAATCCACAATCCTCAACCTTCAATCCTCAATACTCAATCTTCAATCCTCAATCCTCAGCCCTCATCCTCAATCCTCAATCCTCAATCCTCAATCCTCAATCTTCAATCCTCAATACTCAATCTTCAATCCTCAATCCTCAGTCCTCAAACCTCAATTCCGAATCCTCAACCCTGAATCCTCAATCTTCAGCCCTCAGTCCTCAACATTCAGTTGTCAATCCTCAATCCTCAATAGAATATCCTCAATTCACAGTTTTCAATACTCAATACTCAATCTGCAATCTTCAACTCTCTATCCAGAAACATAAATTCTCATCACTCAACCCGCAACACTCAGTACTCAATGTTCAATCCTAATCCTCAATTCTGAATCTTCAATCCTCAATACTGAATCTTCAATCCGCAATCCTCAATCCCCAATCCTCAATCCTCAATCCTCAATCCTCAATCCTCAATCTTCAATCCTCAATACTCAATCTTCATTCCTCAATCCGCAATTCTCAATCCTCATTCGTCAATCCTCAATACCCAATCCTCAATCTTCAATCCTCATTCCTCAATTCTCAATTCTCAATCCTCAATCCTCAGACCTCAGACATCAATATTCAACACTCAGATCTCGTCCTCAATCCACAACCCTCAATCCTCAACCCTCAATCTTTAATCATCAATATTCTATCTTCAATCCTCAATCCTCAATCCTCAATCCTCAATCCTCAATCCTCAATCCTCAATCCTCAATCTTCACTCCTCAAACCTCAATCCTCAATCCTCATAGCCCAATCCTTAATACCCAATCCTCAGTCTTCAATCCTCAATCCTCAATCCGACATCCTCATTCCTCAATCCTCAATCCTCAGTCCTCAAACCTCAATCCTGAATTCTCAATCCTGAATCCTCAATCTTCAGCCCTCAGTCCTGAAGAATCAGTGGTCCATCCTCAATCCTCAATAGAATATCATGATTTCACAGTTTTCAATACTCAATACTCAACCTGCAATCTTCAAATCTCTATCCACAAACATCAATTCTCATCACTCAACCCTCAAAACTCAGTCCCCAATCCTCAATATTCAAGCCTCAACCCTCAAACCTCAATCCACAATCCTCAACCTTCAATCCTCAATACTCAATCTTCAATCCTCAATCCTCAACCCTCAATCCTCAATTCTCAATCCTCAATAGTCGATCTTCAATCCTCAATACTGAATCTTCAAACCGCAATCCTCCGTCCCCAACCCTCAATCCTCAATCCTCCATCCTCAATCTTCAATCCTCAATACTCAATCTTCAATCCTCAATCCGCAATCCTCAATCCTCATGCGTCAATCCTCAGTACCCAATCCTCAATCTTCAATCCTCATTCCTCAATTCTCAATTTTCAATCCTGAATCCTCAGACCTCAGACATCAATATTCAACACTCAGATCTCGTCCTCAATCCACAACCCTCAATCCTCAACCCTCAATCTTTAATCATCAATATTCTATCTTCAATCCTCAATCCTCAATCCTCAATCCTCAATCCTCAATCCTCAATCTTCACTCCTCAAACCTCAATCCTCAATCCTCAATGTTCAATCCTCAATACCCAATCCTCAGTCTTCAATCCTCAATCCTCAATCCTCAATCCTCAATCCTCAATCCTCAATCCTCAGTCCTCAAACCTCAATCCTGAATCCTCAATCCTGAATCCTCAATCTTCAGCCCTCAGTCCTCAAGAATCAGTGGTCCATCCTCAATCCTCAATAGAATATCATGATTTCACAGTTTTCAATACTCAATACTCAACCTGCAATCTTCAAATCTCTATCCACAAACATCAATTCTCATCACTCAACCCTCAAAACTCAGTCCCCAATCCTCAATATTCAAGCCTCAATCCTCAATCCTCAATCCACAATCCTCAACCTTCAATCCTCAATACTCAATCTTCAATCCTCGATCCTCAATCCTCAATCCTCAATTCGCAATCCTCAATAGTCAACCTTCAATCCACAATACTCAATATTCAATCCTCAATCCTCAATCCTCAATCCTCAATCCTCATTCTTCGATCCTCAATACCCAATCCTCAATCTTCAATCCTCAATCCTCAATCCTCAATTCTCAATCCTCAATCCTCCGTCCTTAGTCCTCAAACCCCAATCCTCAACCCTCAGCCCTCATCCTCAATCCTCAATCCTCAATCCTCAATCCTCAATCTTCAATCCTCAATACTCAATCTTCAATCCTCAATCCTCAGTCCTCAAACCTCAATTCCGAATCCTCAACCCTGAATCCTCAATCTTCAGCCCTCAGTCCTCAACATTCAGTTGTCAATCCTCAATCCTCAATAGAATATCCTCAATTCACAGTTTTCAATACTCAATACTCAATCTGCAATCGTCATCTCTCTATCCAGAAACATAAATTCTCATCACTCAACCCTCAACACTCAGTACTCAATGTTCAATCCTAATCCTCAATTCTGAATCTTCAATCCTCAATACTGAATCTTCAAACCGCAATCCTCCGTCCCCAACCCTCAATCCTCAATCCTCAATCCTCAATCTTCAATCCTCAATACTCAATCTTCAATCCTCAATCCGCAATCCTCAATCCTCATGCGTCAATCCTCAGTACCCAATCCTCAATCTTCAATCCTCATTCCTCAATTCTCAATTCTCAATCCTGAATCCTCAGACCTCAGACATCAATATTCAACACTCAGATCTCGTCCTCAATCCAAAACCCTCAATCCTCAACCCTCAATCTTTAATCATCAATATTCTATCTTCAATCCTCAATCCTCAATCCTCAATCCTCAATCCTCAATCCTCAATCTTCACTCCTCAAACCTCAATCCTCAATCCTCAATGTTCAGTCCTCAATACCCAATCCTCAGTCTTCAATCCTCAATCCTCAATCCTCAATCCTCAATCCTCAATACCCAATCCTCAATCTTCAATCCTCAATCCTCAATCCTCAATTCTCAATCCTCAATCCTCAATCCTCAGACCTCAAACATAAACATTCAACCCTCAGTCCTCGTCCTCAATCCACAACCCTCAATCCTCAATCCTCAATCCTCAATCCTCAATCCTCAATCCTCAATCCTCAATCATCTATCCTCAATCCTCAATCCTCAATCCTCAATCTTCAATCCTCAATACTCAATCCTCAATTCGCAATCCTCAATAGTCAACCTTCAATCCTCAATACTCAATATTCAATCCTCAATCCTCAATCCTCAATCCTCAATCCTCATTCTTCGATCCTCAGTACCCAATCCTCAATCTTCAATCCTCAATCCTCAATCCTCAATTCTCAATCCTCAATCCTCCGGCCTTAGTCCTCAAACCCAATCCTCAACCCGCAGCCCTCATCCTCAATCCTCAACCCTCAATCCTCAATTCGCTATCCTCAATAGTCGATCTTCAATCCTCAATACTCAATATTCAATCCTCAATCCTCAATCCTCAATCCTCAATCATCATTCTTCAATCCTCAATACCCTATCCTCAATCTTCAATCCTCAACCCTCAATCCTCAATACCCAATCCTCAATCTTCAATCCTCAATCCTCAATCCTCAATTCTCAATCCTCAATCCTCAATTCTCAGACCTCAAAACATAAATATTCAACCCTCAGTCCTCGTCCTCAACCCACAACCCTCAATCCTCAATCCTCAGTCCTCAATCCTCAATCTTCAATCCTCAATACTCAATCCTCAATCCTCAATCCTCAATCCTCAATCCTCAATCTTCAATCCTCAATACTCAATCTTCAATCCTCAATCCACAACCCTCAATCCTCAATCCTCAATACTCAATCCTCAGTACTCATTATTCAACCCTCAATCCTCAATAATCAATCCCCAATCCTCAATCTTCAATCATCATTCTTCAATCCTCAATACCCAATCCTCAATCTTCAATCCTCAATCCACAACCCTCAATCCACAATCCTCAACCTTCAATTCTCAATACTCAATCTTCAATCCTCAATCCTCAATACTCAATCCTCAATTCTCAATACTCGATCCTCTGCCCTCAGTCCTCAAACCTCAATCCTCAACCCTCAGCCCTCATCCTCAATCCTCAGTCTTCAATCCTCAATCCTCAATCCTCAATCCTCAATCCTCAATCCTCAGTCCTCAAACCTCAAACCTGAATCCTCAATACTGAATCCTCAACCTTCAGACCTCAGTCCTCAACAATCAGTTGTCGATTCTCAATCCTCAATAGAATATAATCAATTCACAGTTTTCAATACTCAATACTCAATCTGGAGTCTTCAAATCTCTATCCACAAACATCAATTCTCATCATTCAACCCTCAACACTCAGTCCCCAATCCTCAATCTTCAATCCTCAATCCTCAATCCTCAATCCTCGATCCTCAATCTTCAATCCTCAATACTCAATCTTTAGTCCTCCATCCTCAATCCTCAATCCTCAATCCTCAATCCTCAATCGTCAGGCTTCAATGCTCAATACTCAATCATCAATCCTCAACCCTCAATCCTCAATCCTCAATCCTCATTCTTCAATCCTCAATACCCAATCCTCAATCATCAATCCTCAATCCTCAATCCTCAATTCTCAATACTCAATCCTCAATCCTCAATCCTCAACACTCAATCCTCAACACTCAGTCCTCTCTCTTCAATCCTCCATCCTCAATCCTCAATCCTCAAGCGTCAATCCTCAATCCTCAATCCTCAACCCAATATCCTCAGTCCTCAAACCTGAATCCCGAATCCTCAATCCTGAATCCTCAATCTTCAGCCCTCAGTCCTCAACAATCAATTGTCAATCCTCAAACCTCAATAGAATATCCTCAATTCACAGTTTTCAATACTCAACCCCATTCTTCAATCTTCAAATCTCAATCCACAAACATCAATTCTCATCACTCTACCCTCAACACTCAGTCCTCAATCTTCAATCCTCAATCCTCAATCCTCAATCCACAATGTTCAATCCTCAATACTCAATCTTCAATCATCAATCCTCAATTCTCAATCCTCAATACTCAATACTCAGTCGTTAATGCTCAATCCCCAAACCTCAATCTTCAATCCTCAATCCTCAATCCTCAATCCTCAATCCTCAATCTTCAATCCTCAATACTCAATATTCAACCCTCAATCCTCAATCCTCAATCCTCAATCCTCAATCCTCAATCCTCAATTCTCAATCTTCAGTCCTCAATAATCAATCTGCAATCCTGAATCCTCAATCCTCAATCCTCAATCCCCATTCTTCAATCCTCAATACCCAATCCTCAATCTTCAATACTCAGTCCTCAATTCTCAATTCTCAATCCTCAATCCTCAGACCTCATACATCAATATTCAACCCTCAGTCCTCGTCCTCAATCCTCAATTCTCAACCCTCAATCCTCAATATTCAAACCTCAATACACAATATTCAATCCTCAATCCTCAATACTCATTCCCCAATCCTCATTCTTCAATCCTCATCCTTCAATCCTCAATACACAATCCTCAACCTTCAATCCTCAATCCTCAATCCTCAGTTCGCAATCCTCAATCCTCAGTCCTCAGACCTCAGGCATCAACACTCAACCCTCAGTCCTCGTTCTCAATCCACAACCCTCAATCCTCAATTATCAATCTTCATTCATCAATATTCAACCTTCAATCCTCAATGCTCAATCCTCAATCCTCAATCCTCAATGTTCAATCCTCAACAGCCAATCCTCAATCTTCAATCCTCAATCCTCAATCCTCAATTCTCAATCCTCAATCCTCAATCCTCAGTCCTCTCTCCTCAAACACCAATCATGAATCCTCAATCCTGAATCCTCAAGCTTCAGCCCTCAGTCCTCAACAATCAGTTGTCAATCCTCAATCCTCAATAGAATATACTCAATTCACAGTTTTCAATACCCAATACTCAATCTGCAATCTTCAATTCTCTATCCACAAACATCAATTCTCATCACTCAACCCTCAACACTCAGTCCTCAATGTTCAATCCTCAATCCTCAATTCTCAATCTTCAATCCTCAATACTGAACCTTCAATCCTCAATCCTCAATCCTCAGTCCTCAATCCTCAATCCTCAATCTTAACCTCCAATCCTCAGTACTCAATCTTCAATCCTCAATCCTCAATCCTCAATCCTCAATCCTCAATCTTCAATCCTCAATACTCAATCTTCAATCCTCAATCCTCAATCCTCAATCCTCAATCCTCAATCCACAATCCTCAACCTTCAATCCTCAACACTCAATCTTCAATCCTCAATCCTCAATCCTCAATCCTCAATTCGCAATCCGCAATAGTCAATCTTCAATCCTCGATACTCAATATTCAATCCTCAACCCTCAATCCTCAATCCTCAATCCTCATTCTTCGGTCCTCAATACCCAATCCTCAATCTTCAATCCTGAATCCTCAATCCTCAATTCTCAATCCTCAAACATCCGTCCTTAGTCCTCAAACCCCAATCCTCAACCCTCTGCCCTCACCCTCAATCCTCAATCCTCAATCCTCAATCCTCAATCTTCAATCCTCAATACTCAATCTTCAATCCCCAATCCTCAGTCCTCAAACCTCAATTCTGAATCCTCAATCCTGAATCCTCAATCTTCAGCCCTCAGGCCTCAACATTCAGTTGTCAATCCTCAATCCTCAATAGAATATCCTCAATTCACAGTTTTCAATACTCAATACTCAATCTGCAATCGTCATCTCTCCATCCAGAAACATAAATTCTCATCACTCACCCCTCAACACTCAGTACTCAATGTTCAATCCTAATCCTCAATTCTGAATCTTCAATCCTCAATACTGAATCTTCAATCCGCAATCCTCAATCCCCAATCCTCAATCCTCAATCCTCAATCCTCAATCTTCAATCCTCAATACTCAACCTTCAATCTTCAATCCGCAATCCTCAATCCTCATTCGTCAATCCGCAGTACCCAATCCTCAATCTTCAATCCTCATTCCTCAATTCTCAATTCTCAATCCTCAATCCTCAGACCTCAGACATCAATATTCAACACTCAGATCTCGTCCTCAATCCACAACCCCCAATCCTCAACCCTCAATCTTTAATCACCAATATTCTATCTTCAATCCTCAATCCTCAATCCTCAATCCTCAATCCTCAATCCTCAATCTTCACTCCTCAAACCTCAATCCTCAATCCTCAATGTTCAATCCTCAATCCTCAATCCTCAATCCTCAATTCTCAATCTTCAGTCCTCAATTATCAATCTGCCATCCTCAATCCTCAATCCTCAATCCTCAATCCTCATTCTTCAATCCTCAATACCCAATCCTCAATCTTCAATACTCAGTCCTCAATTCTCAATTCTCAATCCTCAATCCTCAGACCTCAAACATCAATATTCAACCCTCAGTCCTCGTCCTCAATCCTCAATTCTCAATCCTCAATCCTCAATATTCAATCCTCAATACACAATATTCAATCCTCAATCCTCAATACTCATTCCCCAATCCTCATTCTTCAATCCTCATCCTTCAATCCTCAATACACAATCCTCAATCTTCAATCCTCAACCCTCAATCCTCAGTTCGCAATCCTCAATCCTCAGTCCTCAGACCTCAGGCATCAACACTCAACCCTCAGTCCTCGTTCTCAATCCACAACCCTCAATCCTCAATTATCAATCTTCATTCATCAATATTCAACCTTCAATCCTCAATGCTAAATCCTCAATCCTCAATCCTCAATGTTCAATCCTCAACAGCCAATCCTCAATCTTCAATCCTCAATCCTCAATCCACAATACTCAATATTCAATCCTCAATACTCAATCTTCAATCCTCAATACTCAATACTCAATCCTCAATTCTCAATCCTCGATCGTCAATCTTCAATCCTAAATACTCAATCTTCAATCCTCAATCCTCAATCTTCAATCCTCAATACTCAATATTCAATCCTCAATCCTCAATCCTCAATCCTCAATCCTCAATCTTCACTCCTCAAACCTCAATCCTCAGTCCTCAGTCCTCAAACCTCAATCCTCAACCCTCGGCCCTCATCCTCAATCCTCAATCCAAAATCCTCAATTCTTAATCTTCAATCCTCAATACTCAATCTTCAATCCTCAATGCTCAGTCCTCAAATTTCAATTCTGAATCCTCAATCTGGAACCCTCAATCTTCAGCCCTCAGTCCTCAACAATCAGTTGTCAATCCTCAATCCTCAATAGAATATACTCAATTCACAGTTTTCAATACCCAATACTCAATCTGCAATCTTCAATTCTCTATCCACAAACATCAATTCTCATCACTCAACCCTCAACACTCAGTCCTCAATGTTCAATCCTCAATCCTCAATTCTCAATCTTCAATCCTCAATACTGTACCTTCAATCCTCAATCCTCAATCCTCAGTCCTCAATCCTCAATCCTCAATCTTAACCTTCAATCCTCAGTACTCAATCTTCAATCCTCAGTCCTCAATCCTCAATCCTCAATCCTCAATCTTCAATCCTCAATACTCAATCTTCAATCCTGAATCCTCAATCCTCAATTCTCAATCCTCAAACCTCCGTCCTTAGTCCTCAAACCCCAATCCTCAACCCTCTGCCCTCACCCTCAATCCTCAATCCTCAATCCTCAATCCTCAATCTTCAATCCTCAATACTCAATCTTCAATCCTCAATCCTCAGTCCTCAAACCTCAATTCTGAATCCTCAATCCTGAATCCTCAATCTTCAGCCCTCAGTCCTCAACATTCAGTTGTCAATCCTCAATCCTCAATAGAATATCCTCAATTCACAGTTTTCAATACTCAATACTCAATCTGCAATCGTCATCTCTCTATCCAGAAACATAAATTCTCATCACTCAACCCTCAACACTCAGTACTCAATGTTCAATCCTAATCCTCAGTTCTGAATCTTCAATCCTCAATACTGAATCTTCAATCCGCAATCCTCAATCCCCAATCCTCATTCCTCAATCCTCAATCCTCAATCTTCAATCCTCAATACTCAATCTTCAATCCTCAATCCGCAATCCTCAATCCTCATGCGTCAATCCTCAGTACCCAATCCTCAATCTTCAATCCTCATTCCTCAATTCTCAATTCTCAATCCTCAATCCTCAGACCTCAGACATCAATATTCAACACTCAGATCTCGTCCTCAATCCACAACCCTCAATCCTCAACCCTCAATCTTTAATCATCAATATTCTATCTTCAATCCTCAATCCTCAATCCTCAATCCTCAATCCTCAATCTTCACTCCTCAAACCTCAATCCTCAATCCTCAATGTTCAATCCTTAATACCCAATCCTCAGTCTTCAATCCTCAATCCTCAATCCTCAATCCTCAATCCTCAATCCTCAATCCTCAATCCTCAATCCTCAGTCCTCAAACCTCAATCCTGAATCCTCAATCCTGAATCCGCAATCTTCAGCCCTCTGTCCTCAAGAATCAGTGGTCCATCCTCAATCCTCAATAGAATATCATGATTTCACAGTTTTCAATACTCAATACTCAACCTGCAATCTTCAAATCTCTATCCACAAACATCAATTCTCATCACTCAACCCTCAAAACTCAGTCCCCAATCCTCAATATTCAAGCCTCAACCCTCAAACCTCAATCCACAATCCTCAACCTTCAATCCTCAATACTCAATCTTCAATCCTCAATCCTCAACCCTCAATCCTCAATTCTCAATCCTCAATAGTCGATCTTCAATCCTCAATACTCAATATTCAATCCTCAATCCTCAATCCTCAATCCTCAATCATCATCCTTCAATCCTCAATACCCTATCCTCAATCTTCAATCCTCAATCCTCAATCCTCAATACCCAATCCTCAATCTTCAATCCTCAATCCTCAATCCTCAATCCTCAATCCTCAATTCTCAATCCTCAATCCTCAATCCTCAGACCTCAAACATAAACATTCAACCCTCAGTCCTCGTCCTCAATCCACAACCCTCAATCGTCAATCCTCAATCCTCAATCCTCAATCCTCAATCCTCAATCCTCAATCATCAATCCTCAATCCTCAACCTTCAATTCTCAATACTCAATCTTCAATCCTCAATCCTCAATACTCAATCCTCAATTCTCAATACTCGATCCTCTGCCCTCAGTCCTCAAACCTCAATCCTCAACCCTCAGCCCTCATCCTCAATCCTCAGTCTTCAATCCTCAATCCTCAATCCTCAATCCTCAATCCTCAATCCTCAGTCCTCAAACCTCAAACCTGAATCCTCAATCCTGAATCCTCAACCTTCAGACCTCAGTCCTCAACAATCAGTTGTCGATTCTCAATCCTCAATAGAATATAGTCAATTCACTGTTTTCAATACTCAATACTCAATCTGGAGCCTTCAAATCTCTATCCACAAACATCAATTCTCATCATTCAACCCTCAACACTCAGTCCCCAATCCTCAATCTTCAATCCTCAATCCTCAATCCCCAATCCTCGATCCTCAATCTTCAATCCTCAATACTCAATCTTCAGTCCTCCATCCTCAATCCTCAATCCTCAATCCTCAATCCTCAATCGTCAGGCTTCAATGCTCAATACTCAATCATCAATCCTCAACCCTCAATCCTCAATCCTCAATCCTCATTCTTCAATCCTCAATACCCAATCCTCAATCATCAATCCTCAATCCTCAATCCTCAATTCTCAATCCTCAATCCTCAATCCTCAATCCTCAACACTCAATCCTCAACACTCAGTCCTCTCTCTTCAATCCTCCATCCTCAATCCTCAATCCTCAAGCGTCAATCCTCAATCCTCAACCATCAACCCAATATCCTCAGTCCTCAAACCTCAATCCCGAATCCTCAATCCTGAATCCTCAATCTTCAGCCCTCAGTCCTCAACAATCAGTTGTCAATTCTCAATCCTCAATAGAATATCATCAATTCACAGTTTTCAATACTCAATGCTCAATCTGCAATCTTCAAATCTCTATCCAGAAACACCAAATCTCATCATTCAACCCCCAACACTCAGTCCCCAATCCTCAATATTCAATCCTCAATCCTCAATCCTCAATCCACAATACTCAATATTCAATCCTCAATACTCATTCTTCAATCCTCAATACTCAATACTCAATCCTCAATTCTCAATCCTCGATCGTCAATCTTCAATCCTAAATACTCAATCTTCAATCCTCAATCCTCAATCCTCAATCCTCAATCCTCATTCTTCAATCCTCAATACCCAATCCTCAATCTTCAACCCTCAATCCTCAATCCTCAATTCTCAATCCCCAATCTTCAGTCCTCAGTCCTCAAACATCAATCCTCAACCCTCGGCCCTCATCCTCAATCCTCAATCCAAAATCCTCAATTCTTAATCTTCAATCCTCAATACTCAATCTTCAATCCTCAATGCTCAGTCCTCAAATTTCAATTCTGAATCCTTAATCTGGAACCCTCAATCTTCAGCCCTCAGTCCTCAACAATCAGTTGTCAATCCTCAATCCTCAATAGAATATACTCAATTCACAGTTTTCAATACCCAATACTCAATCTGCAATCTTCAATTCTCTATCCACAAACATCAATTCTCATCACTCAACCCTCAACACTCAGTCCTCAATGTTCAATACTCAATCCTCAATTCTCAATCTTCAATCCTCAATACTGAACCTTCAATCCTCAATCCTCAATCCTCAGTCCTCAATCCTCAATCCTCAATCTTAACCTTCAATCCTCAGTACTCAATCTTCAATCCTCAATCCTCAATCCTCAATCCTCAATCCTCAATCTTCAATCCTCAATACTCAATCTTCAATCCTCAATCCTCAATCCTCAATCCTCAATACTCAATCCACAATCCTCAACCTTCAATCCTCAATACTCAATCTTCAATCCTCAATCCTCAATCCTCAATCCTCAATTCGCAATCCTCAATAGTCAATCTTCAATCCTCAATACTCAATATTCAATCCTCAACCCTCAATCCTCAATCCTCAATCCTCATTCTTCGATCCTCAATACCCAATCCTCAATCTTCAATCCTGAATCCTCAATCCTCAATTCTCATTCCTCAAACATCCGTCCTTAGTCCTCAAACCCCAATCCTCAACCCTCTGCCCTCACCCTCAATCCTCAATCCTCAATCCTCAATCCTCAATCTTCAATCCTCAATACTCAATCTTCAATCCTCAGTCCTCAAACCTCAATTCCGAATCCTCAATCCTGAATCCTCAATCTTCAGCCCTCAGTCCTCAACATTCAGTTGTCAATCCTCAATCCTCAATAGAATATCCTCAATTCACAGTTTCCAATACTCAATACTCAATCTGCAATCTTCAACTCTCTATCCAGAAACATAAATTCTCATCACTCAACCCTCAACACTCAGTACTCAATGTTCAATCCTAATCCTCAATTCTGAATCTTCAATCCTCAATACTGAATCTTCAATCCGCAATCCTCAATCCCCAATCCTCAATCCTCAATCCTCAATCCTCAATTCTCAATCCTCAATCCTCAGTCCTCAAACCTCAATCCTGAATCCTCAATCCTGAATCCTCAATCTTCAGCCCTCAGTCCTCAGCAATCAGTGGTCCATCCTCAATCCTCAATAGAATATAATGATTTCACAATTTTCAATACTCAATACTCAACCTGCAATCTTCAAACCTCTATCCACAAACATCAATTCTCATCACTCAACCCTCAAAGCTCAGTCCCCAATCCTCAATATTCAAGCCTCAATCCTCAATCCTCAATCCACAATCCTCAACCTTCAATCCTCAATACTCAATCTTCAATCCTCAATCCTCAACCCTCAATCCTCAATTCTCAATCCTCAATAGTCGATCTTCAATCCTCAATACTCAATATTCAATCCTCAATCCTCAATCCTCAATTCTCAATCATCATCCTTCAATCCTCAATACCCTATCCTCAATCTTCAATCCTCAATCCTCAATCCTCAATACCCAATCCTCAATCTTCAATCCTCAATCCTCAATCCTCAATCCTCAATCCTCAATCCTCAATCTTCACTCCTCAAACCTCAATCCTCAATCCTCAATGTTCAATCCTTAATACCCAATCCTCAGTCTTCAATCCTCAATCCTCAATCCTCAATCCTCAATCCTCAACCCTCAATCCTCAGTCCTCAATCCTCAGTCCTCAAACCTCAATCCTGAATCCTCAATCCTGAATCCTCAATCTTCAGCCCTCAGTCCTCAAGAATCAGTGGTCCATCCTCAATCCTCAATAGAATATCATGATTTCACAGTTTTCAATACTCAATACTCAACCTGCAATCTTCAAATCTCTATCCACAAACATCAATTCTCATCACTCAACCCTCAAAACTCAGTCCCCAATCCTCAATATTCAAGCCTCAACCCTCAAACCTCAATCCACAATCCTCAACCTTCAATCCTCAATACTCAATCTTCAATCCTCAATCCTCAACCCTCAATCCTCAATCCTCAATAGTCGATCTTCAATCCTCAATCCTCAATCCTCAATACCCAATCCTCAATCGTCAATCCTCAATCCTCAATCCTCAATTCTCAATCCTCAATCCTCAATCCTCAGTCCTCAATCCTCAGACCTCAAACATAAACATTCAACCCACAGTCCTCGTCCTCAATCCACTACCCTCAATCCTCAATCCTCAATCCTCAATCCTCAATCCTCAATCCTCAATCATCAATCCTCAATCCTCAATCCTCAATCCTCAATCTTCAATCCTCAATACTCAATCCTCAATTCGCAATCCTCTATAGTCAATCTTCAATCTTCAATACTCAATATTCAATCCTCAATCCTCAATCCTCAATCCTCAATCCTCATTTTTCGATCCTCAATACCCAATCCTCAATCTTCAATCCTCAATCCTCAATCCTCAATTCTCAATCCTCAATCCTCCGTCCTTAGTCCTCAAACCCAATCCTCAACCCGCAGCCCTCATCCTCAATCCTCAACCCTCAATCCTCAATCCTCAATCTTCAATCCTCAATACTCAATCTTCAATCCTCAATCCTCAGTCCTCAAACCTCAATTCTGAATCCTCAATACTGAATCCTCAATCTTCAGCCCTCAGTCCTCAACATTCAGCTGTCAATCCTCAATCCTCTATAGAATATCCTCAATTCACAGTTTTCAATACTCAATACTCAATCTGCAATCTGCAAATCTCTATCCAGAAACATAAATTCTCATCACTCAACCCTCAACACTCAGTACTCAATGTTCATTCCTCATCCTCAATTCTGAATCTTCAATCCTCAATACTGAACTTCAATCCGCATTCCTCAATCCCCAATCCTCAATCCTCAATCCTCAATCCTGAATCTTCAACCCTCAATACTCAATCTTCAATCCTTAATCCGCAATCCTCAATCCTCATTCGTCAATCCTCAATACTCAATCCTCAATCTTCAATCCTCATTCCTCAATTCTCAATTCTCAATCCTCAATCCTCAGACCTCAGACATCAATATTCAACACTCAGTCCTCGTCCTCAATCCACAACCCTCAATCCTCAACCCTCAATCTTTAATCATCAATATTCAATCTTCAATCCTCAATCCTCAATCCCCAATCGTCAATCCTCAATCCTCAATCTTCACCCCTCAAACCTCAATCCTCAATCCTCAATCCTCAATCCTCAATTCTCAATCCTCAATCCTCAATCCTCAGACCTCAAACATAAACATTCAACCCTCAGTCCTCGTCCTCAATCCACAACCCTCAATCCTCAATCCTCAATCCTCAATCCTCAATCCTCAATCCTCAATCCTCAATCATCAATCCTCAATCCTCAATCCTCAATCCTCAATCTTCAATCCTCAATACTCAATCCTCAATTCGCAATCCTCAATAGTCAATCTTCAATCCTCAATGCTCAATATTCAATCCTCAATCCTCAATCCTCAATCCTCAATCCTCATTCTTCGATCCTCAATACCCAATCCTCAATCTTCAATCCTCAATCCTCAATCCTCAATTCTCAATCCTCAATCCTCCGTCCTTAGTCCTCAAACCCAATCCTCAACCCGCAGCCCTCATCCTCAATCCTCAACCCTCAATCCTCAATTCGCTATCCTCAACAGTCGATCTTCAATCCTCAATACTCAATATTCAATCCTCAATCCTCAATCCTCAATCCTCAATCGTCATTCTTCAATCCTCAATACCCTATCCTCAATCTTCAATCCTCAACCCTCAATCCTCAATACCCAATCCTCAATCTTCAATCCTCAATCCTCAATCCTCAATTCTCAATCCTCAATCCTCAATCCTCAGACCTCAAACATAAACATTCAACCCTCAGTCCTCGTCCTCAATCCTCAATCCTCAATACCCAATCCTCAATCTTCAATCCTCAATACTCAATCCTCAATTCTCAATCCTCAATCCTCAATCCTCAATCCTCAGACCTCAAACATAAACATTCAACCCTCAGTCCTCGTCCTCAATCCACTACCCTCAATCCTCAATCCTCAATCCTCAATCCTCAATCCTCAATCCTCAATCCTCAATCATCAATCCTCAATCCTCAATCCTCAATCCTCAATCTTCAATCCTCAATACTCAATCCTCAACTCGCAATCCTCTATAGTCAATCTTCAATCCTCAATACTCAATATTCAATCCTCAATCCTCAATCCTCAATCCTCAATCCTCAATCCTCATTTTTCGATCCTCAATACCCAATCCTCAATCTTCAATCCTCAATCCTCAGTCCTCAATTCTCAATCCTCAATCCTCCGTCCTTAGTCCTCAAACCCAATCCTCAACCCGCAGCCCTCATCCTCAATCCTCAACCCTCAATCCTCAATCCTCAATCTTCAATCCTCAATACTCAACCTTCAATCCTCAATCCTCAGTCCTCAAACCTCAATTCTGAATCCTCAATCCTGAATCCTCAATCTTCAGCCCTCAGTCCTCAACATTCAGCTGTCAATCCTCAATCCTCTATAGAATATCCTCAATTCACAGTTTTCAATACTCAATACTCAATCTGCAATCTGCAAATCTCTATCCAGAAACATAAATTCTCATCACTCAACCCTCAACACTCAGTACTCAATGTTCATTCCTCATCCTCAATTCTGAATCTTCAATCCTCAATACTGAACTTCAATCCGCATTCCTCAATCCCCAATCCTCAATCCTCAATCCTCAATCCTGAATCTTCAACCCTCAATACTCAATCTTCAATCCTCAATCCGCAATCCTCAATCCTCATTCGTCAATCCTCAATACTCAATCCTCAATCTTCAATCCTCATTCCTCAATTCTCAATTCTCGATCCTCAATCCTCAGACCTCAGACATCAATATTCAACACTCAGTCCTCGTCCTCAATCCACAACCCTCAATCCTCAACACTCAATCTTTAATCATCAATATTCAATCTTCAATCCTCAATCCTCAATCCCCAATCGTCAATCCTCAATCCTCAATCTTCACCCCTCAAACCTCAATCCTCAATCCTCAATGTTCAATCCTCAATACCCAATCCTCAGTCTTCAATCCTCAATCCTCAATCCTCAATCCTCAATCCTCAATCCTCAATCCTCAATCCTCAGTCCTCAAACCTCATTCCTGAATCCTCAATCCTGAATCCTCAATCTTCAGCCCTCAGTCCTCAAGAATCAGTGGTCCATCCTCAATCCTCAATAGAATATCATGATTTCACAGTTTTCAATACTCAATACTCAACCTGCAATCTTCAAATCGCTATCTACAAACATCAATTCTCATCACTCAACCCTCAAAGCTCAGTCCCCAATCCTCAATATTCAAGCCTCAATCCTCAATCCTCAATCCACAATCCTCAACCTTCAATCCTCAATACTCAATCTTCAATCCTCAATCCTCAACCCTCAATCCTCAATTCTCAATCCTCAATAGTCGATCTTCAATCCTCAACACTCAATATTCAATCCTCAATCCTCAATCCTCAATTCTCAATCATCATCCTTCAATCCTCAATAACCTATCCTCAATCTTCAATCCTCAATCCTCAATCCTCAATACCCAATCCTCAATCTTCAATCCTCAATCCTCAATCCTCAATCCTCAATCCTCAATCCTCAATCTTCACTCCTCAAACCTCAATCCTCAATCCTCAATGTTCAATCCTTAATACCCAATCCTCAGTCTTCAATCCTCAATCCTCAATCCTCAATCCTCAATCCTCAATCCTCAATCCTCAATCCTCAATCCTCAGTCCTCAAACCTCAATCCTGAATCCTCAATCCTGAATCCTCAATCTTCAGCCCTCAGTCCTCAAGAATCAGTGGTCCATCCTCAATCCTCAATAGAATATCATGATTTCACAGCTTTCAATACTCAATACTCAACCTGCAATCTTCAAATCTCTATCCACAAACATCAATTCTCATCACTCAACCCTCAAAACTCAGTCCCCAATCCTCAATATTCAAGCCTCAACCCTCAAACCTCAATCCACAATCCTCAACCTTCAATCCTCAATACTCAATCGTCAATCCTCAATCCTCAATCTTCACCCCTCAAACATCAATCCTCAATCCTCAATGTTCAATCCTCAATACCCAATCCTCAGTCTTCAATCCTCAATCCTCAATCCTCAATCCTCAATCCTCAATCCTCAATCCTCAATCCTCAGTCCTCAAACCTCAATCCTGAATCCTCAATCCTGAATCGTCAATCTTCAGCCCTCAGTCCTCAAGAATCTGTGGTCCATCCTCAATCCTCAATAGAATATCATGATTTCAAAGTTTTCAATACTCAATACTCAACCTGCAATCTTCAAATCTCTATCCACAAACATCAATTCTCATCACTCAACCCTCAAAACTCAGTCCCCAATCCTCAATATTCAAGCCTCAACCCTCAAACCTCAATCCACAATCCTCAACCTTCGATCCTCAATACTCAATCTTCAATCCTCAATCCTCAACCCTCAATCCTCAATCCTCAATAGTCGATCTTCAATCCTCAATCCTCAATCCTCAATACCCAATCCTCAATCGTCAATCCTCAATCCTCAATCCTCAATTCTCAATCCTCAATCCTCAATCCTCAATCCTCAATCCTCAGACCTCAAACATAAACATTCAACCCTCAGTCCTCGTCCTCAATCCACTACCCTCAATCCTCAATCCTCAATCCTCAATCCTCAATCCTCAATCCTCAATCCTCAATCATCAATCCTCAATCCTCAATCCTCAATCCTCAATCTTCAATCCTCAATACTCAATCCTCAACTCGCAATCCTCTATAGTCAATCTTCAATCCTCAATACTCAATATTCAATCCTCAATCCTCAATCCTCAATCCTCAATCCTCAATCCTCAATCCACAATTCTCAATCCTCAATCATCAATCCTCAGACCTCAAACATAAACATTCAACCCTCAGTCCTCGTCCTCAATCCTCAATCCTCAATACCCAATCCTCAATCTTCAATCCTCAATACTCAATCCTCAATTCTCAATCCTCAATCCTCAATCCTCAATCCTCAGACCTCAAACATAAACATTCAACCCTCAGTCCTCGTCCTCAATCCACTACCCTCAATCCTCAATCCTCAATCCTCAATCCTCAATCCTCAATCCTCAATCCTCAATCATCAATCCTCAATCCTCAATCCTCAATCCTCAATCTTCAATCCTCAATACTCAATCCTCAACTCGCAATCCTCTATAGTCAATCTTCAATCCTCAATACTCAATATTCAATCCTCAATCCTCAATCCTCAATCCTCAATCCTCATTTTTCGATCCTCAATACCCAATCCTCAATCTTCAATCCTCAATCCTCAATCCTCAATTCTCAATCCTCAATCCTCCGTCCTTAGTCCTCAAACCCAATCCTCAACCCGCAGCCCTCATCCTCAATCCTCAACCCTCAATCCTCAATCCTCAATCTTCAATCCTCAATACTCAATCTTCAATCCTCAATCCTCAGTCCTCAAACCTCAATTCTGAATCCTCAATCCTGAATCCTCAATCTTCAGCCCTCAGTCCTCAACATTCAGCTGTCAATCCTCAATCCTCTATAGAATATCCTCAATTCACAGTTTTCAATACTCAATACTCAATCTGCAATCTGCAAATCTCTATCCAGAAACATAAATTCTCATCACTCAACCCTCAACACTCAGTACTCAATGTTCATTCCTCATCCTCAATTCTGAATCTTCAATCCTCAATACTGAACTTCAATCCGCATTCCTCAATCCCCAATCCTCAATCCTCAATCCTCAATCCTGAATCTTCAACCCTCAATACTCAATCTTCAATCCTTAATCCGCAATCCTCAATCCTCATTCGTCAATCCTCAATACTCAATCCTCAATCTTCAATCCTCATTCCTCAATTCTCAATTCTCAATCCTCAATCCTCAGACCTCAGACATCAATATTCAACACTCAGTCCTCGTCCTCAATCCACAACCCTCAATCCTCAACCCTCAATCTTTAATCATCAATATTCAATCTTCAATCCTCAATCCTCAATCCCCAATCGTCAATCCTCAATCCTCAATCTTCACCCCTCAAACCTCAATCCTCAATCCTCAATCCTCAATCCACAATTCTCAATCCTCAATCATCAATCCTCAGACCTCAAACATAAACATTCAACCCTCAGTCCTCGTCCTCAATCCTCAATCCTCAATACCCAATCCTCAATCTTCAATCCTCAATACTCAATCCTCAATTCTCAATCCTCAATCCTCAATCCTCAATCCTCAGACCTCAAACATAAACATTCAACACTCAGTCCTCGTCCTCAATCCACTACCCTCAATCCTCAATCCTCAATCCTCAATCCTCAATCCTCAATCCTCAATCCTCAATCCTCAATCATCAATCCTCAATCCTCAATCCTCAATCCTCAATCTTCAATCCTCAATACTCAATCCTCAACTCGCAATCCTCTATAGTCAATCTTCAATCCTCAATACTCAATATTCAATCCTCAATCCTCAATCCTCAATCCTCAATCCTCATTTTTCGATCCTCAATACCCAATCCTCAATCTTCAATCCTCAATCCTCAGTCCTCAATTCTCAATCCTCAATCCTCCGTCCTTAGTCCTCAAACCCAATCCTCAACCCGCAGCCCTCATCCTCAATCCTCAACCCTCAATCCTCAATCCTCAATCTTCAATCCTCAATACTCAACCTTCAATCCTCAATCCTCAGTCCTCAAACCTCAATTCTGAATCCTCAATCCTGAATCCTCAATCTTCAGCCCTCAGTCCTCAACATTCAGCTGTCAATCCTCAATCCTCTATAGAATATCCTCAATTCACAGTTTTCAATACTCAATACTCAATCTGCAATCTGCAAATCTCTATCCAGAAACATAAATTCTCATCACTCAACCCTCAACACTCAGTACTCAATGTTCATTCCTCATCCTCAATTCTGAATCTTCAATCCTCAATACTGAACTTCAATCCGCATTCCTCAATCCCCAATCCTCAATCCTCAATCCTCAATCCTGAATCTTCAACCCTCAATACTCAATCTTCAATCCTCAATCCGCAATCCTCAATCCTCATTCGTCAATCCTCAATACTCAATCCTCAATCTTCAATCCTCATTCCTCAATTCTCAATTCTCGATCCTCAATCCTCAGACCTCAGACATCAATATTCAACACTCAGTCCTCGTCCTCAATCCACAACCCTCAATCCTCAACACTCAATCTTTAATCATCAATATTCAATCTTCAATCCTCAATCCTCAATCCCCAATCGTCAATCCTCAATCCTCAATCTTCACCCCTCAAACCTCAATCCTCAATCCTCAATGTTCAATCCTCAATACCCAATCCTCAGTCTTCAATCCTCAATCCTCAATCCTCAATCCTCAATCCTCAATCCTCAATCCTCAATCCTCAGTCCTCAAACCTCATTCCTGAATCCTCAATCCTGAATCCTCAATCTTCAGCCCTCAGTCCTCAAGAATCAGTGGTCCATCCTCAATCCTCAATAGAATATCATGATTTCACAGTTTTCAATACTCAATACTCAACCTGCAATCTTCAAATCGCTATCCACAAACATCAATTCTCATCACTCAACCCTCAAAGCTCAGTCCCCAATCCTCAATATTCAAGCCTCAATCCTCAATCCTCAATCCACAATCCTCAACCTTCAATCCTCAATACTCAATCTTCAATCCTCAATCCTCAACCCTCAATCCTCAATTCTCAATCCTCAATAGTCGATCTTCAATCCTCAACACTCAATATTCAATCCTCAATCCTCAATCCTCAATTCTCAATCATCATCCTTCAATCCTCAATAACCTATCCTCAATCTTCAATCCTCAATCCTCAATCCTCAATACCCAATCCTCAATCTTCAATCCTCAATCCTCAATCCTCAATCCTCAATCCTCAATCCTCAATCTTCACTCCTCAAACCTCAATCCTCAATCCTCAATGTTCAATCCTTAATACCCAATCCTCAGTCTTCAATCCTCAATCCTCAATCCTCAATCCTCAATCCTCAATCCTCAATCCTCAATCCTCAATCCTCAGTCCTCAAACCTCAATCCTGAATCCTCAATCCTGAATCCTCAATCTTCAGCCCTCAGTCCTCAAGAATCAGTGGTCCATCCTCAATCCTCAATAGAATATCATGATTTCACAGCTTTCAATACTCAATACTCAACCTGCAATCTTCAAATCTCTATCCACAAACATCAATTCTCATCACTCAACCCTCAAAACTCAGTCCCCAATCCTCAATATTCAAGCCTCAACCCTCAAACCTCAATCCACAATCCTCAACCTTCAATCCTCAATACTCAATCGTCAATCCTCAATCCTCAATCTTCACCCCTCAAACATCAATCCTCAATCCTCAATGTTCAATCCTCAATACCCAATCCTCAGTCTTCAATCCTCAATCCTCAATCCTCAATCCTCAATCCTCAATCCTCAATCCTCAATCCTCAGTCCTCAAACCTCAATCCTGAATCCTCAATCCTGAATCGTCAATCTTCAGCCCTCAGTCCTCAAGAATCTGTGGTCCATCCTCAATCCTCAATAGAATATCATGATTTCAAAGTTTTCAATACTCAATACTCAACCTGCAATCTTCAAATCTCTATCCACAAACATCAATTCTCATCACTCAACCCTCAAAACTCAGTCCCCAATCCTCAATATTCAAGCCTCAACCCTCAAACCTCAATCCACAATCCTCAACCTTCGATCCTCAATACTCAATCTTCAATCCTCAATCCTCAACCCTCAATCCTCAATCCTCAATAGTCGATCTTCAATCCTCAATCCTCAATCCTCAATACCCAATCCTCAATCGTCAATCCTCAATCCTCAATCCTCAATTCTCAATCCTCAATCCTCAATCCTCAATCCTCAATCCTCAGACCTCAAACATAAACATTCAACCCTCAGTCCTCGTCCTCAATCCACTACCCTCAATCCTCAATCCTCAATCCTCAATCCTCAATCCTCAATCCTCAATCCTCAATCATCAATCCTCAATCCTCAATCCTCAATCCTCAATCTTCAATCCTCAATACTCAATCCTCAATTCGCAATCCTCTATAGTCAATCTTCAATCTTCAATACTCAATATTCAATCCTCAATCCTCAGTCCTCAATCCTCAATCCTCATTTTTCGATCCTCAATACCCAATCCTCAATCTTCAATCCTCAATCCTCAATCCTCAATTCTCAATCCTCAATCCTCCGTCCTTAGTCCTCAAACCCAATCCTCAACCCGCAGCCCTCATCCTCAATCCTCAACCCTCAATCCTCAATCCTCAATCTTCAATCCTCAATACTCAATCTTCAATCCTCAATCCTCAGTCCTCAAACCTCAATTCTGAATCCTCAATACTGAATCCTCAATCTTCAGCCCTCAGTCCTCAACATTCAGCTGTCAATCCTCAATCCTCTATAGAATATCCTCAATTCACAGTTTTCAATACTCAATACTCAATCTGCAATCTGCAAATCTCAATCCAGAAACATAAATTCTCATCACTCAACCCTCAACACTCAGTACTCAATGTTCATTCCTCATCCTCAATTCTGAACCTTCAATCCTCAATACTGAACTTCAATCCGCATTCCTCAATCCCCAATCCTCAATCCTCAATCCTCAATCCTGAATCTTCAACCCTCAATACTCAATCTTCAATCCTTAATCCGCAATCCTCAATCCTCATTCGTCAATCCTCAATACTCAATCCTCAATCTTCAATCCTCATTCCTCAATTCTCAATTCTCGATCCTCAATCCTCAGACCTCAGACATCAATATTCAACACTCAGTCCTCGTCCTCAATCCACAACCCTCAATCCTCAACCCTCAATCTTTAATCATCAATATTCAATCTTCAATCCTCAATCCTCAATCCCCAATCGTCAATCCTCAATCCTCAATCTTCACCCCTCAAACCTCAATCCTCAATCCTCAATGTTCAATCCTCAATACCCAATCCTCAGTCTTCAATCCTCAATCCTCAATCCTCAATCCTCAATCCTCAATCCTCAATCCTCAATCCTCAGTCCTCAAACCTCAATCCTGAATCCTCAATCCTGAATCCTGAATCTTCAGCCCTCAGTCCTCAAGAATCAGTGGTCCATCCTCAATCCTCAATAGAATATCATGATTTCACAGTTTTCAATACTCAATACTCAACCTGCAATCTTCAAATCTCTATCCACAAACATCAATTCTCATCACTCAACCCTCAAAGCTCAGTCCCCAATCCTCAATATTCAAGCCTCAGTCCTCAATCCTCAATCCACAATCCTCAACCTTCAATCCTCAATACTCAATCTTCAATCCTCAATCCTCAACCCTCAATCCTCAATTCTCAATCCTCAATAGTCGATCTTCAATCCTCAATACTCAATATTCAATCCTCAATCCTCAATCCTCAATTCTCAATCATCATCCTTCAATCCTCAATACCCTATCCTCAATCTTCAATCCTCAATCCTCAATCTTCACTCCTCAAACCTCAATCCTCAATCCTCAATGTTCAATCCTTAATACCCAATCCTCAGTCTTCAATCCTCAATCCTCAATCCTCAATCCTCAATCCTCAACCCTCAATCCTCAGTCCTCAATCCTCAGTCCTCAAACCTCAATCCTGAATCCTCAATCCTGAATCCTCAATCTTCAGCCCTCAGTCCTCAAGAATCAGTGGTCCATCCTCAATCCTCAATAGAATATCATGATTTCACAGTTTTCAATACTCAATACTCAACCTGCAATCCTCAAATCTCTATCCACAAACATCAATTCTCATCACTCAACCCTCAAAACTCAGTCCCCAATCCTCAATATTCAAGCCTCAACCCTCAAACCTCAATCCACAATCCTCAACCTTCAATCCTCAATACTCAATCTTCAATCCTCAATCCTCAACCCTCAATCCTCAATCCTCAATAGTCGATCTTCAATCCTCAATACTCAATATTCAATCCTCAATCCTCAATCCTCAATCCTCAATCATCATCCTTCAATCCTCAATACCCTATCCTCAATCTTCAATCCTCAATCCTCAATCCTCAATACCCAATCCTCAATCGTCAATCCTCAATCCTCAATCCTCAATTCTCAATCCTCAATCCTCAATCCTCAATCCTCAGACCTCAAACATAAACATTCAACCCTCAGTCCTCGTCCTCAATCCACTACCCTCAATCCTCAATCCTCAATCCTCAATCCTCAATCCTCAATCCTCAATCCTCAATCATCAATCCTCAATCCTCAATCCTCAATCCTCAATCTTCAATCCTCAATACTCAATCCTCAATTCGCAATCCTCTATAGTCAATCTTCAATCCTCAATACTCAATATTCAATCCTCAATCCTCAATCCTCAATCCTCAATCCTCATTTTTCGATCCTCAATACCCAATCCTCAATCTTCAATCCTCAATCCTCAATCCTCAATTCTCAATCCTCAATCCTCCGTCCTTAGTCCTCAAACCCAATCCTCAACCCGCAGCCCTCATCCTCAATCCTCAACCCTCAATCCTCAATCCTCAATCTTCAATCCTCAATACTCAATCTTCAATCCTCAATCCTCAGTCCTCAAACCTCAATTCTGAATCCTCAATCCTGAATCCTCAATCTTCAGCCCTCAGTCCTCAACATTCAGCTGTCAATCCTCAATCCTCTATAGAATATCCTCAATTCACAGTTTTCAATACTCAATACTCAATCTGCAATCTGCAAATCTCTATCCAGAAACATAAATTCTCATCACTCAACCCTCAACACTCAGTACTCAATGTTCATTCCTCATCCTCAATTCTGAATCTTCAATCCTCAATACTGAACTTCAATCCGCATTCCTCAATCCCCAATCCTCAATCCTCAATCCTCAATCCTGAATCTTCAACACTCAATACTCAATCTTCAATCCTTAATCCGCAATCCTCAATCCTCATTCGTCAATCCTCAATACTCAATCCTCAATCTTCAATCCTCATTCCTCAATTCTCAATTCTCAATCCTCAATCCTCAGACCTCAGACATCAATATTCAACACTCAGTCCTCGTCCTCAATCCACAACCCTCAATCCTCAACCCTCAATCTTTAATCATCAATATTCAATCTTCAATCCTCAATACTCAATCCCCAATCGTCAATCCTCAATCCTCAATCTTCACCCCTCAAACCTCAATCCTCAATCCTCAATCCTCAATCCTCAATTCTCAATCCTCAATCCTCAATCCTCAGACCTCAAACATAAACATTCAACCCTCAGTCCTCGTCCTCAATCCACAACCCTCAATCCTCAATCCTCAATCCTCAATCCTCAATCCTCAATCCTCAATCCTCAATCATCAATCCTCAATCCTCAATCCTCAATCCTCAATCTTCAATCCTCAATACTCAGTCCTCAATTCGCAATCCTCAATAGTCAATCTTCAATCCTCAATGCTCAATATTCAATCCTCAATCCTCAATCCTCAATCCTCAATCCTCATTCTTCGATCCTCAATACCCAATCGTCAATCTTCAATCCTCAATCCTCAATCCTCAATTCTCAATCCTCAATCCTCCGTCCTTAGTCCTCAAACCCAATCCTCAACCCGCAGCCCTCATCCTCAATCCTCAACCCTCAATCCTCAATTCGCTATCCTCAATAGTCGATCTTCAATCCTCAATACTCAATATTCAATCCTCAATCCTCAATCCTCAATCCTCAATCATCATTCTTCAATCCTCAATACCCTATCCTCAATCTTCAATCCTCAACCCTCAATCCTCAATACCCAATCCTCAATCTTCAATCCTCAATCCTCAATCCTCAATTCTCAATCCTCAATCCTCAATCCTCAGACCTCAAAACATAAATATTCAACCCTCAGTCCTCGTCCTCAACCCACAACACTCAATCCTCAATCCTCAGTCCTCAATCCTCAATCTTCAATCCTCAATCCTCAATCCTCAATCCTCAATCCTCAATCCTCAATCCTCAATCTTCAATCCTCGATACTCAATCTTCAATCCTCAATCCACAACCCTCAATCCTCAATCCTCAATACTCAATCCTCAATACTCAATATTCAACCCTCAATCCTCAATAATCAATCCCCAATCCTCAATCTTCAATCATCATTCTTCAATCCTCAATACCCAATCCTCAATCTTCAATCCTCAATCCTCAACCCTCAGTTCGCAATCCTCAATCCTCAATCCTCAGACCTCAGGCATCAACACTCAACCCTCAGTCCTCGTTCTCAATCCACAACCCATAATCCTCAATCCTGAATCTTCATTCATCAATATTCAACCTTCAATCCTCAATCCTCAATCCTCTATCCTCAATACTCAATGATCAATCCTCAACAGCCAATCCTCAATCTTCAATCCTCAATCCTCAATCCTCAATTCTCAATCCTCAATCCTCCGTCCTTAGTTCTCAAACCCAATCCTCAACCCGCAGCCCTCATCCTCAATCCTCAACCCTCAATCCTCAATCCTCAATCTTCAATCCTCAATACTCAATCTTCAATCCTCAATCCTCAGTCCTCAAACCTCAATTCTGAATCCTCAATCCTGAATCCTCAATCTTCAGCCCTCAGTCCTCAACATTCAGCTGTCAATCCTCAATCCTCTATAGAATATCCTCAATTCACAGTTTTCAATACTCAATACTCAATCTGCAATCTGCAAATCTCTATCCAGAAACATAAATTCTCATCACTCAACCCTCAACACTCAGTACTCAATGTTCATTCCTCATCCTCAATTCTGAATCTTCAATCCTCAATACTGAACTTCAATCCGCATTCCTCAATCCCCAATCCTCAATCCTCAATCCTCAATCCTGAATCTTCAACCCTCAATACTCAATCTTCAATCCTTAATCCGCAATCCTCAATCCTCATTCGTCAATCCTCAATACTCAATCCTCAATCTTCAATCCTCATTCCTCAATTCTCAATTCTCAATCCTCAATCCTCAGACCTCAGACAGCAATATTCAACACTCAGTCCTCGTCCTCAATCCACAACCCTCAATCCTCAACCCTCAATCTTTAATCATCAATATTCAATCTTCAATCCTCAATCCTCAATCCCCAATCGTCAATCCTCAATCCTCAATCTTCACCCCTCAAACCTCAATCCTCAATCCTCAATCCTCAATCCTCAATTCTCAATCCTCAATCCTCAATCCTCAGACCTCAAACATAAACATTCAACCCTCAGTCCTCGTCCTCAATCCACAACCCTCAATCCTCAATCCTCAATCCTCAATCCTCAATCCTCAATCCTCAATCCTCAATCATCAATCCTCAATCCTCAATCCTCAATCCTCAATCTTCAATCCTCAATACTCAATCCTCAATTCGCAATCCTCAATAGTCAATCTTCAATCCTCAATGCTCAATATTCAATCCTCAATCCTCAATCCTCAATCCTCAATCCTCATTCTACGATCCTCAATACCCAATCCTCAATCTTCAATCCTCAATCCTCAATCCTCAATTCTCAATCCTCAATCCTCCGTCCTTAGTCCTCAAACCCAATCCTCAACCCGCAGCCCTCATCATCAATCCTCAACCCTCAATCCTCAATTCGCTATCCTCAATAGTCGATCTTCAATCCTCAATACTCAATATTCAATCCTCAATCCTCAATCCTCAATCCTCAATCATCATTCTTCAATCCTCAATACCCTATCCTCAATCTTCAATCCTCAACCCTCAATCCTCAATACCCAATCCTCAATCTTCAATCCTCAATCCTCAATCCTCAATTCTCAATCCTCAATCCTCAATCCTCAGACCTCAAAACATAAATATTCAACCCTCAGTCCTCGTCCTCAACCCACAACACTCAATCCTCAATCCTCAGTCCTCAATCCTCAATCTTCAATCCTCAATCCTCAATCCTCAATCCTCAATCCTCAATCCTCAATCCTCAATCTTCAATCCTCGATACTCAATCTTCAATCCTCAATCCACAACCCTCAATCCTCAATCCTCAATACTTAATCCTCAATACTCAATATTCAACCCTCAATCCTCAATAATCAATCCCCAATCCTCAATCTTCAATCATCATTCTTCAATCCTCAATACCCAATCCTCAATCTTCAATCCTCAATCCTCAACCCTCAGTTCGCAATCCTCAATCCTCAATCCTCAGACCTCAGGCATCAACACTCAACCCACAGTCCTCGTTCTCAATCCACAACCCATAATCCTCAATCCTGAATCTTCATTCATCAATATTCAACATTCAATCCTCAATCCTCAATCCTCTATCCTCAATACTCAATGATCAATCCTCAACAGCCAATCCTCAATCTTCAATCCTCAATCCTCAATCCTCAATTCTCAATCCTCAATCCTCAACCCTCAGGTCTCTCTCCTCAAACCTCAATCCTGAATCCTCAATCCTGAATCCTCAAGCTTCAGCCCTCAGTCCTCAAGAATCAGTGGTCCATCCTCAATCCTCAATAGAATATCATGATTTCACAGTTTTCAATACTCAATACTCAACCTGCAATCTTCAAATCTCTATCCACATACATCAATTCTCATCACTCAACCCTCAAAACTCAGTCCCCAATCCTCAATATTCAAGCCTCAACCCTCAAACCTCAATCCACAATCCTCAACCTTCAATCCTCAATACTCAATCTTCAATCCTCAATACTCAACCCTCAATCCTCAATCCTCAATAGTCGATCTTCAATCCTCAATACTCAATATTCAATCCTCAATCCTCAATCCTCAATCCTCAATCATCATCCTTCAATCCTCAATACCCTATCCTCAATCTTCAATCCTCAATCCTCAATCCTCAATACCCAATCCTCAATCTTCAATCCTCAATACTCAATCCTCAATTCTCAATCCTCAATCCTCAATCCTCAATCCTCAGACCTCAAACATAAACATTCAACCCTCAGTACTCGTCCTCAATCCACTACCCTCAATCCTCAATCCTCAATCCTCAATCCTCAATCCTCAATCCTCAATCCTCAATCATCAATCCTCAATCCTCAATCCTCAATCCTCAATCTTCAATCCTCAATACTCAATCCTCAACTCGCAATCCTCTATAGTCAATCTTCAATCCTCAATACTCAATATTCAATCCTCAATCCTCAATCCTCAATCCTCAATCCTCATTTTTCGATCCTCAATACCCAATCCTCAATCTTCAATCCTCAATCCTCAATCCTCAATTCTCAATCCTCAATCCTCCGTCCTTAGTCCTCAAACCCAATCCTCAACCCGCAGCCCTCATCCTCAATCCTCAACCCTCAATCCTCAATCCTCAATCTTCAATCCTCAATACTCAACCTTCAATCCTCAATCCTCAGTCCTCAAACCTCAATTCTGAATCCTCAATCCTGAATCCTCAATCTTCAGCCCTCAGTCCTCAACATTCAGCTGTCAATCCTCAATCCTCTATAGAATATCCTCAATTCACAGTTTTCAATACTCAATACTCAATCTGCAATCTGCAAATCTCTATCCAGAAACATAAATTCTCATCACTCAACCCTCAACACTCAGTACTCAATGTTCATTCCTCATCCTCAATTCTGAATCTTCAATCCTCAATACTGAACTTCAATCCGCATTCCTCAATCCCCAATCCTCAATCCTCAATCCTCAATCCTGAATCTTCAACCCTCAATACTCAATCTTCAATCCTCAATCCGCAATCCTCAATCCTCATTCGTCAATCCTCAATACTCAATCCTCAATCTTCAATCCTCATTCCTCAATTCTCAATTCTCGATCCTCAATCCTCAGACCTCAGACATCAATATTCAACACTCAGTCCTCGTCCTCAATCCACAACCCTCAATCCTCAACCCTCAATCTTTAATCATCAATATTCAATCTTCAATCCTCAATCCTCAATCCCCAATCGTCAATCCTCAATCCTCAATCTTCACCCCTCAAACCTCAATCCTCAATCCTCAATGTTCAATCCTCAATACCCAATCCTCAGTCTTCAATCCTCAATCCTCAATCCTCAATCCTCAATCCTCAATCCTCAATCCTCAATCCTCAGTCCTCAAACCTCAATCCTGAATCCTCAATCCTGAATCCTCAATCTTCAGCCCTCAGTCCTCAAGAATCAGTGGTCCATCCTCAATCCTCAATAGAATATCATGATTTCACAGTTTTCAATACTCAATACTCAACCTGCAATCTTCAAATCTCTATCCACAAACATCAATTCTCATCACTCAACCCTCAAAACTCAGTCCCCAATCCTCAATATTCAAGCCTCAACCCTCAAACCTCAATCCACAATCCTCAACCTTCAATCCTCAATACTCAATCGTCAATCCTCAATCCTCAATCTTCACCCCTCAAACCTCAATCCTCAATCCTCAATGTTCAATCCTCAATACCCAATCCTCAGTCTTCAATCCTCAATCCTCAATCCTCAATCCTCAATCCTCAATCCTCAATCCTCAATCCTCAGTCCTCAAACCTCAATCCTGAATCCTCAATCCTGAACCGTCAATCTTCAGCCCTCAGTCCTCAAGAATCTGTGGTCCATCCTCAATCCTCAATAGAATATCATGATTTCACAGTTTTCAATACTCAATACTCAACCTGCAATCTTCAAATCTCTATCCACAAACATCAATTCTCATCACTCAACCCTCAAAGCTCAGTCCCCAATCCTCAATATTCAAGCCTCAATCCTCAATCCTCAATCCACAATCCTCAACCTTCAATCCTCAATACTCAATCTTCAATCCTCAATCCTCAACCCTCAATCCTCAATTCTCAATCCTCAATAGTCGATCTTCAATCCTCAATACTCAATATTCAATCCTCAATCCTCAATCCTCAATTCTCAATCATCATCCTTCAATCCTCAATACCCTATCCTCAATCTTCAATCCTCAATCCTCAATCCTCAATACCCAATCCTCAATCTTCAATCCTCAATCCTCAATCCTCAATCCTCAATCCTCAATCCTCAATCTTCACTCCTCAAACCTCAATCCTCAATCCTCAATGTTCAATCCTTAATACCCAATCCTCAGTCTTCAATCCTCAATCCTCAATCCTCAATCCTCAATCCTCAACCCTCAATCCTCAGTCCTCAATCCTCAGTCCTCAAACCTCAATCCTGAATCCTCAATCCTGAATCCTCAATCTTCAGCCCTCAGTCCTCAAGAATCAGTGGTCCATCCTCAATCCTCAATAGAATATCATGATTTCACAGTTTTCAATACTCAATACTCAACCTGCAATCTTCAAATCTCTATCCACAAACATCAATTCTCATCACTCAACCCTCAAAACTCAGTCCCCAATCCTCAATATTCAAGCCTCAACCCTCAAACCTCAATCCACAATCCTCAACCTTCGATCCTCAATACTCAATCTTCAATCCTCAATCCTCAACCCTCAATCCTCAATCCTCAATAGTCGATCTTCAATCCTCAATCCTCAATCCTCAATACCCAATCCTCAATCGTCAATCCTCAATCCTCAATCCTCAATTCTCAATCCTCAATCCTCAATCCTCAATCCTCAATCTTCAATCCTCAATCCTCAATACTCAATCCTCAATTCGCAATCCTCAATAGTCAATCTTCAATCCTCAATGCTCAATATTCAATCCTCAATCCTCAATCCTCAATCCTCAATCCTCATTCTTCGATCCTCAATACCCAATCCTCAATCTTCAATCCTCAATCCTCAATCCTCAATTCTCAATCCTCAATCCTCCGTCCTTAGTCCTCAAACCCAATCCTCAACCCGCAGCCCTCATCCTCAATCCTCAACCCTCAATCCTCAATTCGCTATCCTCAATAGTCGATCTTCAATCCTCAATGCTCAATATTCTATCCTCAATCCTCAATCCTCAATCCTCAATCATCATCCTTCAATCCTCAATACCCTATCCTCAATCTTCAATCCTCAATCCTCAATCCTCAATACCCAATCCTCAATCTTCAAGCCTCAATACTCAATCCTCAATTCTCAATCCTCAATCCTCAATCCTCAGACCTCAAACATAAACATTCAACCCTCAGTCCTCGTCCTCAATCCACTACCCTCAATCCTCAATCCTCAATCCTCAATCCTCAATCCTCAATCCTCAATCCTCAATCATCAATCCTCAATCCTCAATCCTCAATCCTCAATCTTCAATCCTCAATACTCAATCCTCAACTCGCAATCCTCTATAGTCAATCTTCAATCCTCAATACTCAATATTCAATCCTCAATCCTCAATCCTCAGTCCTCAATCCTCATTTTTCGATCCTCAATACCCAATCCTCAATCTTCAATCCTCAATCCTCAATCCTCAATCCTCCGTCCTTAGTCCTCAAACCCAATCCTCAACCCGCAGCCCTCATCCTCAATCCTCAACCCTCAATCCTCAATCCTCAATCTTCAATCCTCAATACTCAACCTTCAATCCTCAATCCTCAGTCCTCAAACCTCAATTCTGAATCCTCAATCCTGAATCCTCAATCTTCAGCCCTCAGTCCTCAACATTCAGCTGTCAATCCTCAATCCTCTATAGAATATCCTCAATTCACAGTTTTCAATACTCAATACTCAATCTGCAATCTGCAAATCTCTATCCAGAAACATAAATTCTCATCACTCAACCCTCAACACTCAGTACTCAATGTTCATTCCTCATCCTCAATTCTGAATCTTCAATCCTCAATACTGAACTTCAATCCGCATTCCTCAATCCCCAATCAACAATCCTCAATCCTCAATCCTGAATCTTCAACCCTCAATACTCAATCTTCAATCCTCAATCCGCAATCCTCAATCCTCATTCGTCAATCCTCAATACTCAATCCTCAATCTTCAATCCTCATTCCTCAATTCTCAATTCTCGATCCTCAATCCTCAGACCTCAGACATCAATATTCAACACTCAGTCCTCGTCCTCAATCCACAACCCTCAATCCTCAACCCTCAATCTTTAATCATCAATATTCAATCTTCAATCCTCAATCCTCAATCCCCAATCGTCAATCCTCAATCCTCAATCTTCACCCCTCAAACCTCAATCCTCAATCCTCAATGTTCAATCCTCAATACCCAATCCTCAGTCTTCAATCCTCAATCCTCAATCCTCAATCCTCAATCCTCAATCCTCAATCCTCAATCCTCAGTCCTCAAACCTCAATCCTGAATCCTCAATCCTGAATCCTCAATCTTCAGCCCTCAGTCCTCAAGAATCAGTGGTCCATCCTCAATCCTCAATAGAATATCATGATTTCACAGTTTTCAATACTCAATACTCAACCTGCAATCTTCAAATCTCTATCCACAAACATCAATTCTCATCACTCAACCCTCAAAGCTCAGTCCCCAATCCTCAATATTCAAGCCTCAATCCTCAATCCTCAATCCACAATCCTCAACCTTCAATCCTCAATACTCAATCTTCATTCCTCAATCCGCAACCCTCAATCCTCAATTCTCAATCCTCAATAGTCGATCTTCAATCCTCAATACTCAATATTCAATCCTCAATCCTCAATCCTCAATTCTCAATCATCATCCTTCAATCCTCAATAACCTATCCTCAATCTTCAATCCTCAATACTCAATCCTCAATACCCAATCCTCAATCTTCAATCCTCAATCCTCAATCCTCAATCCTCAATCCTCAATCCTCAATCTTCACTCCTCAAACCTCAATCCTCAATCCTCAATGTTCAATCCTTAATACCCAATCCTCAGTCTTCAATCCTCAATCCTCAATCCTCAATCCTCAATCCTCAATCCTCAATCCTCAATCCTCAATCCTCAGTCCTCAAACCTCAATCCTGAATCCTCAATCCTGAATCCTCAATCTTCAGCCCTCAGTCCTCAAGAATCAGTGGTCCATCCTCAATCCTCAATAGAATATCATGATTTCACAGTTTTCAATACTCAATACTCAACCTGCAATCTTCAAATCTCTATCCACAAACATCAATTCTCATCACTCAACCCTCAAAACTCAGTCCCCAATCCTCAATATTCAAGCCTCAACCCTCAAACCTCAATCCACAATCCTCAACCTTCAATCCTCAATACTCAATCGTCAATCCTCAATCCTCAATCTTCACCCCTCAAACCTCAATCCTCAATCCTCAATGTTCAATCCTCAATACCCAATCCTCAGTCTTCAATCCTCAATCCTCAATCCTCAATCCTCAATCCTCAATCCTCAATCCTCAATCCTCAGTCCTCAAACCTCAATCCTGAATCCTCAATCCTGAATCGTCAATCTTCAGCCCTCAGTACTCAAGAATCTGTGGTCCATCCTCAATCCTCAATAGAATATCATGATTTCACAGTCTTCAATACTCAATACTCAACCTGCAATCTTCAAATCTCTATCCACAAACATCAATTCTCATCACTCAACCCTCAAAGCTCAGTCCCCAATCCTCAATATTCAAGCCTCAAACCTCAATCCTCAATCCACAATCCTCAACCTTCAATCCTCAATACTCAATCTTCAATCCTCAATCCTCAACCCTCAATCCTCAATTCTCAATCCTCAATAGTCGATCTTCAATCCTCAATACTCAATATTCAATCCTCAATCCTCAATCCTCAATTCTCAATCATCATCCTTCAATCCTCAATACCCTATCCTCAATCTTCAATCCTCAATCCTCAATCCTCAATACCCAATCCTCAATCTTCAATCCTCAATCCTCAATCCTCAATCCTCAATCCTCAATCCTCAATCTTCACTCCTCAAACCTCAATCCTCAATCCTCAATGTTCAATCCTTAATACCCAATCCTCAGTCTTCAATCCTCAATCCTCAATCCTCAATCCTCAATCCTCAACCCTCAATCCTCAGTCCTCAATCCTCAGTCCTCAAACCTCAATCCTGAATCCTCAATCCTGAATCCTCAATCTTCAGCCCTCAGTCCTCAAGAATCAGTGGTCCATCCTCAATCCTCAATAGAATATCATGATTTCACAGTTTTCAATACTCAATACTCAACCTGCAATCTTCAAATCTCTATCCACAAACATCAATTCTCATCACTCAACCCTCAAAACTCAGTCCCCAATCCTCAATATTCAAGCCTCAACCCTCAAACCTCAATCCACAATCCTCAACCTTCGATCCTCAATACTCAATCTTCAATCCTCAATCCTCAACCCTCAATCCTCAATCCTCAATAGTCGATCTTCAATCCTCAATCCTCAATCCTCAATACCCAATCCTGAATCGTCAATCCTCAATCCTCAATCCTCAATTCTCAATCCTCAATCCTCAATCCTCAATCCTCAATCCTCAGACCTCAAACATAAACATTCAACCCTCAGTCCTCGTCCTCAATCCACTACCCTCAATCCTCAATCCTCAATCCTCAATCCTCAATCCTCAATCCTCAATCCTCAATCATCAATCCTCAATCCTCAATCCTCAATCCTCAATCTTCAATCCTCAATACTCAATCCTCAATTCGCAATCCTCTATAGTCAATCTTCAATCTTCAATACTCAATATTCAATCCTCAATCCTCAATCCTCAATCCTCAATCCTCAATCCTCATTTTTCGATCCTCAATACCCAATCCTCAATCTTCAATCCTCAATCCTCAATCCTCAATTCTCAATCCTCAATCCTCCGTCCTTAGTCCTCAAACCCAATCCTCAACCCGCAGCCCTCATCCTCAATCCTCAACCCTCAATCCTCAATCCTCAATCTTCAATCCTCAATACTCAATCTTCAATCCTCAATCCTCAGTCCTCAAACCTCAATTCTGAATCCTCAATACTGAATCCTCAATCTTCAGCCCTCAGTCCTCAACATTCAGCTGTCAATCCTCAATCCTCTATAGAATATCCTCAATTCACAGTTTTCAATACTCAATACTCAATCTGCAATCTGCAAATCTCTATCCAGAAACATAAATTCTCATCACTCAACCCTCAACACTCAGTACTCAATGTTCATTCCTCATCCTCAATTCTGAATCTTCAATCCTCAATACTGAACTTCAATCCGCATTCCTCAATCCCCAATCCTCAATCCTCAATCCTCAATCCTGAATCTTCAACCCTCAATACTCAATCTTCAATCCTTAATCCGCAATCCTCAATCCTCATTCGTCAATCCTCAATACTCAATCCTCAATCTTCAATCCTCATTCCTCAATCCTCAATCCTCAATCCTCAATCTTCAATCCTCAATACTCAATCCTCAATCCTCAATTCTCAATCTTCAATCCTCAATACTCAATCCTCAATTCGCAATCCTCAATAGTCAATCTTCAATCCTCAATGCTCAATATTCAATCCTCAATCCTCAATCCTCAATCCTCAATCCTCATTCTTCGATCCTCAATACCCAATCCTCAATCTTCAATCCTCAATCCTCAATCCTCAATTCTCAATCCTCAATCCTCCGTCCTTAGTCCTCAAACCCAATCCTCAACCCGCAGCCCTCATCCTCAATCCTCAACCCTCAATCCTCAATCCTCAATCTTCAATCCTCAATACTCAATCTTCAATCCTCAATCCTCAGACCTCAAAACATAAATATTCAACCCTCAGTCCTCGTCCTCAACCCACAACACTCAATCCTCAATCCTCAGTCCTCAATCCTCAATCTTCAATCCTCAATCCTCAATCCTCAATCCTCAATCCTCAATCCTCAATCCTCAATCTTCAATCCTCGATACTCAATCTTCAATCCTCAATCCACAACCCTCAATCCTCAATCCTCAATACTCAATCCTCAATACTCAATATTCAACCCTCAATCCTCAATAATCAATCCCCAATCCTCAATCTTCAATCATCATTCTTCAATCCTTAATACCCAATCCTCAATCTTCAATCCTCAATCCTCAACCCTCAGTTCGCAATCCTCAATCCTCAATCCTCAGACCTCAGGCATCAACACTCAACCCTCAGTCCTCGTTCTCAATCCACAACCCATAATCCTCAATCCTGAATCTTCATTCATCAATATTCAACCTTCAATCCTCAATCCTCAATCCTCTATCCTCAATACTCAATGATCAATCCTCAACAGCCAATCCTCAATCTTCAATCCTCAATCCTCAATCCTCAATTCTCAATCCTCAATCCTCAACCCTCAGGCCTCTCTCCTCAAACCTCAATCCTGAATCCTCAATCCTGAATCCTCAAGCTTCAGCCCTCAGTCCTCAACAATCAGTTGTCAATCCTCAATCCTCAATAGAATATCATCATTTCACAGTTCTCAATACTCAATACTCAATCTGCAATCTTCAAATCTCTATCCACAAACATCAATTCTCATCATGCAACCCTCAACACTCAGTCCCCAATCCTCAATATTCAATCCTCAATCCTCAATCCTCAATCCACAATCCTCAACCTTCAATCCTCAATACTCAATCTTCAATCCTCAATCCTCAATACTCAATCCTCAATTCTCAATCGTCGATCCTCTGCCCTCAGTCCTCAAGAATTAGTGGTCCATCCTCAATCCTCAATAGAATATCATGATTTCACAGTTTTCAATACTCAATACTCAACCTGCAATCTTCAAATCTCTATCCACAAACATCAATTCTCATCACTCAACCCTCAAAACTCAGTCCCCAATCCTCAATATTCAAGCCTCAACCCTCAAACCTCAATCCACAATCCTCAACCTTCAATCATCAATACTCAATCTTCAATCCTCAATCCTCAATACTCAATCCTCAATTCTCAATCCTCGATCCGCTGCCCTCAGTCCTCAAACCTCAATCCTCAACCCTCAGCCCTCATCCTCAATCCTCAGTCTTCAATCCTCAATCCTCAATCCTCAGTCCTCAAACCTCAAACCTGAATCCTCAATCCTGAATCCTCAACCTTCAGACCTCAGTCCTCAACAATCAGTTGTCGATTCTCAATCCTCAATAGAATATAATCAATTCACAGTTTTCAATACTCAATACTCAATCTGGAGTCTTCAAATCTCTATCCACAAACATCAATTCTCATCATTCAGCCCTCAACACTCAGTCCCCAATCCTCAATCTTCAATCCTCAATCCTCAATCCTCAATCCTCGATCCTCAATCTTCAATCCTCAATACTCAACCTTCAGTCCTCCATCCTCAATCCTCAATCCTCAATCCTCAATCCTCAATCGTCAGGCTTCAATGCTCAATACTCAATCATCAATCCTCAACCCTCAATCCTCAATCCTCAATCCTCATTCTTCAATCCTCAATACACAATCCTCAAACATCAATCCTCAATCCTCAATCCTCAATTCTCAATCCTCAATCCTCAATCCTCAATCCTCAACACTCAATCCTCAACACTCAGTCCTCTCTCTTCAATCCTCCATCCTCAATCCTCAATCCTCAAGCGTCAATCCTCAATCCTCAACCCTCAAACCAATATCCTCAGTCCTCAAACCTCAATCCCGAATCCTCAATCCTGAATCCTCAATCTTCAGCCCTCAGTCCTCAACAATCAATTGTCAATCCTCAAACCTCAATAGAATATCCTCAATTCACAGTTTTCAATACTCAACCCCATTCTTCAATCTTCAAATCTCAATCCACAAACATCAATTCTCATCACTCTACCCTCAACACTCAGTCCTCAATCTTCAATCCTCAATCCTCAATCCTCAATCCACAATGTTCAATCCTCAATACTCAATCTTCAATCATCAATCCTCAATTCTCAATCCTCAATACTCAATACTCAGTCGTTAATGCTCAATCCCCAAACCTCAATCTTCAATCCTCAATCCTGAATCCTCAATCCTCAATCCTCAATCTTCAATCCTCAATACTCAATATTCAATCCTCAATCCTCAATCCTCAACCCTCAATCCTCAATCCTCAATCCTCAATCCTCAATTCTCAATCTTCAATCCTCAATAATCAATCTGCAATCCTCAATCCTCAATCCACAATCCTCAACCTTCAATCCTCAATACTCAATCTTCACTCCTCAAACCTCAATCCTCAATCCTCAATGTTCAATCCTTAATACCCAATCCTCAGTCTTCAATCCTCAATCCTCAATCCTCAATCCTCAATCCTCAACCCTCAATCCTCAGTCCTCAATCCTCAGTCCTCAAACCTCAATCCGGAATCCTCAATCCTGAATCCTCAATCTTCAGCCCTCAGTCCTCAAGAATCAGTGGTCCATCCTCAATCCTCAATAGAATATCATGATTTCACAGTTTTCAATACTCAATACTCAACCTGCAATCTTCAAGTCTCTATCCACAAACATCAATTCTCATCACTCAACCCTCAAAACTCAGTCCCCAATCCTCAATATTCAAGCCTCAACCCTCAAACCTCAATCCACAATCCTCAACCTTCAATCCTCAATACTCAATCTTCAATCCTCAATCCTCAACCCTCAATCCTCAATCCTCAATAGTCGATCTTCAATCCTCAATACTCAATATTCAATCCTCAATCCTCAATCCTCAATCCTCAATCATCATCCTTCAATCCTCAATACCCTATCCTCAATCTTCAATCCTCAATCCTCAATCCTCAATACCCAATCCTCAATCGTCAATCCTCAACCCTCAATCCTCAATCCTCAATTCTCAATCCTCAATCCTCAATCCTCAGACCTCAAACATAAACATTCAACCCTCAGTCCTCGTCCTCAATCCACAACCCTCAATCCTCAATCCTCAATCCTCAATCCTCAATCCTCAATCCTCAATCCTCAATCATCAATCCTCAATCCTCAATCCTCAATCCTCAATCTTCAATCCTCAATACTCAATCCTCAATTCGCAATCCTCAATAGTCAATCTTCAATCCTCAATGCTCAATATTCAATCCTCAATCCTCAATCCTCAATCCTCAATCCTCATTCTTCGATCCTCAATACCCAATCCTCAATCTTCAATCCTCAATCCTCAATCCTCAATTCTCAATCCTCAATCCTCCGTCCTTAGTCCTCAAACCCAATCCTCAACCCGCAGCCCTCATCCTCAATCCTCAACCCTCAATCCTCAATTCGCTATCCTCAATAGTCGATCTTCAATCCTCAATACACAATATTCAATCCTCAATCCTCAATCCTCAATCCTCAATCATCATTCTTCAATCCTCAATACCCTATCCTCAATCTTCAATCCTCAACCCTCAATCCTCAATACCCAATCCTCAATCTTCAATCCTCAATCCTCAATCCTCAATTCTCAATCCTCAATCCTCAATCCTCAGACCTCAAAACATAAATATTCAACCCTCAGTCCTCGTCCTCAACCCACAACACTCAATCCTCAATCCTCAGTCCTCAATCCTCAATCTTCAATCCTCAATCCTCAATCCTCAATCCTCAATCCTCAATCCTCAATCCTCAATCTTCAATCCTCGATACTCAATCTTCAATCCTCAATCCACAACCCTCAATCCTCAATCCTCAATACTCAATCCTCAATACTCAATATTCAACCCTCAATCCTCAATAATCAATCCCCAATCCTCAATCTTCAATCATCATTCTTCAATCCTTAATACCCAATCCTCAATCTTCAATCCTCAATCCTCAACCCTCAGTTCGCAATCCTCAATCCTCAATCCTCAGACCTCAGGCATCAACACTCAACCCTCAGTCCTCGTTCTCAATCCACAACCCATAATCCTCAATCCTGAATCTTCATTCATCAATATTCAACCTTCAATCCTCAATCCTCAATCCTCTATCCTCAATACTCAATGATCAATCCTCAACAGCCAATCCTCAATCTTCAATCCTCAATCCTCAATCCTCAATTCTCAATCCTCAATCCTCAACCCTCAGGCCTCTCTCCTCAAACCTCAATCCTGAATCCTCAATCCTGAATCCTCAAGCTTCAGCCCTCAGTCCTCAACAATCAGTTGTCAATCCTCAATCCTCAATAGAATATGATCATTTCACAGTTCTCAATACTCAATACTCAATCTGCAATCTTCAAATCTCTATCCACAAACATGAATTCTCATCATGCAACCCTCAACACTCAGTCCCCAATCCTCAATATTCAATCCTCAATCCTCAATCCTCAATCCACAATCCTCAACCTTCAATCCTCAATACTCAATCTTCAATCCTCAATCCTCAATACTCAATCCTCAATTCTCAATCGTCGATCCTCTGCCCTCAGTCCTCAAGAATCAGTGGTCCATCCTCAATCCTCAATAGAATATCATGATTTCACAGTTTTCAATACTCAATACTCAACCTGCAATCTTCAAATCTCTATCCACAAACATCAATTCTCATCACTCAACCCTCAAAACTCAGTCCCCAATCCTCAATATTCAAGCCTCAACCCTCAATCTTCAATCCTCAATACTCAATCTTCAATAATCAATCCTCAATTCTCAGTCCTCAATACTCAATCCTCAATCGTCAATACTCAATCCCCAATCCTCAATCTTCAATCCTCAATCCTCAATCCTCAATCCCCAATCCTCAATCTTCAATCCTCAATACACAATCTTCAATCCTCAATCCTCAATCCTCAATCCTCATTCCTCAATCCTCAGTCCTCGAACCTCAAACCTGTATCCTCAATCCTGAATCCTCAATCTTCAGACCTCGGTCCTCAACAATCAGTCGTCAATTCTGAATCCTCAATAGAATATCATCAATTCACAGTTTTCAATACTCAATACTCAATCTGCAATTTTCACATCTCTATCCACAAACATCAATTCTCATCATTCAACACTCAACACTCAGTCCCCAATCCTCAATCTTCAATACTCAATCCTCAATCCTCAATCCTCGATCCTCAATCTTCAATCCTCAATACTCAATCTTCAATCCTCCATCCTCAATTGTCAATCCTCAATCCTCAATACTCAATCTTCAATCCTCAATCCTCAATCGTCAATCCTCAAACCTCAATCCTCAACCGTCAGTCCTCGTAATCAAACCTCAAACCTCAATCCTCAATCCTCAATCCCCAATCCTCAATCCTCAATACTCAATCCTCAATCTTCAATCCTCAATACAAAAACTGCAATCCTCAATCCTCAGTCCTCACTCCTCAGTCCTCATTCTTCAATCCTCAATACCATATCCTCAATCTTCAATTCTCAATCCTCAATCCCCAATTCTCAATCCTCAATCCTCAATCCTCAGACTTCAAACATCAACACTCAACCCTCAGTCCTCGTCCTCAATCCACAACCATCAATCCTCAATCCTCAATCTTCAATCATCAATATTCAATCTTCAATCCTCAATGCTCAATCCTCAATCCTCAACCCTCAATACTCAATGTTCAATCCTCAATACCCAATCCTCAGTCTTCAGTACTCAATCCTCAATCCTCAATCCTCAATCCTCAATCCTCAGTCCTCAAACCTCAATACTGAATCCTCAATACTGAATCCCCAATCTTCAGGCCTGAGTCCTCAACAATCGGTTGTCAAACCTCAATCCTCAATAGAGTATCCTCAATTCGCAGGTTTCAATACTGAATACTCAACCTGCAATCTTCAAATCTCTATCCACAAACATCAATTTTCATCACTCAACACTCAACACTCAGTCCCCAGTCCTCAATCTTCAGTCCTCAACCATCAATCCTCAATCCTGAATCCTTAATCCTCAGTCCTCAATCCTCATTCTTCAATCCTCAATACCCAATCCGCAATCTTCAACCCTCAGCCCTCATCCTCAATCCTCAATCCTCAATCCTCAACCATCAATCTTCAATCCTCAATACTCAACATTCAATAATCAATCCTCAATTCTCAATCCTCAATAATCAATCCCCAATCGTCAATCCTCAAGCCCCTATCCTCAATCTTCAAACCTCAATCGTCAATCCTCAATACTCAATCTTCAATCCTCAATCCTCAATCCTCAATCCTCAATCCACATTCTTCAATCCTCAACATCCAATCCTCAATCTTCATTCCTCAGTCCTCAATCCTCAATCCTCAATCCTCAATCCTCAATCCTCAATCTTCAATCCTCAATACTCAATCTTCAATAATCAATCCTCAATTCTCAGTCCTCAATACTCAATCCTCAATCGTCAATACTCAATCCCCAATCCTCAATCTTCAATCCTCAATCCTCAATCCTCAATCCCCAATCCTCAATCTTCAATCCTCAATACACAATCTTCAATCCTCAATCCTCAATCCTCAATCCTCAATCCTCATTCCTCAATCCTCAGTCCTCGAACCTCAAACCTGTATCCTCAATCCTGAATCCTCAATCTTCAGACCTCGGTCCTCAAGAATCAGTCGTCAATTCTGAATCCTCAATGGAATATCATCAATTCACAGTTTTCAATACTCAATACTCAATCTGCAATTTTCACATCTCTATCCACAAACATCAATTCTCATCATTCAACACTCAACACTCAGTCCCCAATCCTCAATCTTCAATACTCAATCCTCAATCCTCAATCCTCGATCCTCAATCTTCAATCCTCAATACTCAATCTTCAATCCTCCATCCTCAATTGTCAATCCTCAATCCTCAATCCTCAATCGCCCGGCTTCAATCCTCAATACTCAATCTTCAATCCTCAATCCTCAATCGTCAATCCTCAAACCTCAATCCTCAACCGTCAGTCCTCGTAATCAAACCTCAAACCTCAATCCTCAATCCTCAATCCCCAATCCTCAGTCCTCAATACTCAATCCTCAATCTTCAATCCTCAATACAAAAACTGCAATCCTCAATCCTCAGTCCTCACTCCTCAGTCCTCATTCTTCAATCCTCAATACCATATCCTCAATCTTCAATTCTCAATCCTCAATCCTCAATTCTCAATCCTCAATCCTCAATCCTCAGACTTCAAACATCAACACTCAACCCTCAGTCCTCGTCCTCAATCCACAACCATCAATCCTCAATCCTCAATCTTCAATCATCAATATTCAATCTTCAATCCTCAATGCTCAATCCTCAATCCTCAACCCTCAATACTCAATGTTCAATCCTCAATACCCAATCCTCAGTCTTCAGTCCTCAATCCTCAATCCTCAATCCTCAGCCCTCAATCCTCAGTCCTCAAACCTCAATACTGAATCCTCAATCCTGAATCCCCAATCTTCAGGCCTGAGTCCTCAACAATCGGTTGTCAATCCTCAATCCTCAATAGAGTATCCTCAATTCGCAGGTTTCAATACTCAATACTCAACCTGCAATCTTCAAATCTCTATCCACAAACATCAATTTTCATCACTCAACACTCAACACTCAGTCCCCAGTCCTCAATCTTCAGTCCTCAACCATCAATCCTCAATCCTGAATCCTTAATCCTCAATCCTCAATCCTCATTCTTCAATCCTCAATACCCAATCCGCAATCTTCAACCCTCAGCCCTCATCCTCAATCCTCAATCCTCAATCCTCAACCATCAATCTTCAATCCTCAATACTCAACATTCAATAATCAATCCTCAATTCTCAATCCTCAATAATCAATCCTCAATCGTCAATCCTCAAGCCCCTATCCTCAATCTTCAATCCTCAATCCTCAATCCTCAATCCTCAATCCTCAATCCTCAATCCTCAATACTCAATCTTCAATCCTCAATCCTCAATCCTCAATCCTCAATCCTCAATCCTCAATCCTCAATCCTCAGTCCTCAGTCCTCAGACCTCAATCCTCAACCCTCAGCCCTCATCCTCAATCCTCAATCCTCAATCTTCAATCCTCAATCCTCAATCCTCAAGCCTCAATCCTCAATCCTCAATCCTCAGTCCTCAAACCTCGTTCCGGAATCCTCAATCCTGAATCCTCATTCTTCAGCCGTCGGTCCTCAACAATCAATTGTCAATCCTCAATCCTCAACAGAATATCCTCAATTCACAGTTTTCAATACTCAATCCCCATTCTTCAATCTTCAAATCTCAATCCACAAACATCAATTCTCATCACTCAACCCTCAACACTCAGTCCTCAATCTTCAATCCTCAATCCTCAATCCTCAATCTTCAATCCTCAATACTCAATCTGCAATCCTCAATCCTCAATCATCAATCCTCAATACTCATTCTTCAATCCCCAATACCCAACCCTCAATCTTCAATCCTCAATCCTCAATCCTCAATTCTCAATCCTCAATCCTCAATCCTCAGACCTCAAACATCCATATTCAACCCTCAGTCCTCGACCTCAATCCACAATCCTCAACCCTCAATCCTCAATCTTCAATCATCAATAATCAATCTTCAATCCTCAATACTCAATCTTCAATCCTCAATCCTCAATCCTCAATCCTCAATCCTCAATGCTCAATCCTCAATCCTCAGCCCTGAGTCCTCATCCTCAATTCTCAATCCTCAATACTCAATCATCAGTCCTCAATCCACAATCCTCAATCCTCAAACCTCAATCCTCATTCTTCAATCCTCAATACCCAATCCGCAATCTTCAACCCTCAGCCCTCATCCTCAATCCTCAATCCTCAATCCTCAACCATCAATCTTCAATCCTCAATACTCAACATTCAATAATCAATCCTCAATTCTCAATCCTCAATAATCAATCCTCAATCGTCAATCCTCAAGCCCCAATCCTCAATCTTCAATCCTCAATACTCAATCTTCAATCCTCCATCCTCAATTGTCAATCCTCAATCCTCAATCCTCAATCGCCCGGCTTCAATCCTCAATACTCAATCTTCAATCCTCAATCCTCAATCGTCAATCCTCAAACCTCAATCCTCAACCGTCAGTCCTCGTAATCAAACCTCAAACCTCAATCCTCAATCCTCAATCCCCAATCCTCAATCCTCAATACTCAATCCTCAATCTTCAATCCTCAATACAAAAACTGCAATCCTCAATCCTCAGTCCTCACTCCTCAGTCCTCATTCTTCAATCCTCAATACCATATCCTCAATCTTCAATTCTCAATCCTCAATCCCCAATTCTCAATCCTCAATCCTCAATCCTCAGACTTCAAACATCAACACTCAACCCTCAGTCCTCGTCCTCAATCCACAACCATCAATCCTCAATCCTCAATCTTCAATCATCAATATTCAATCTTCAATCCTCAATGCTCGATCCTCAATCCTCAACCCTCAATACTCAATGTTCAATCCTCAATACCCAATCCTCAGTCTTCAGTCCTCAATCCTCAATCCTCAATCCTCAATCCTCAATCCTCAGTCCTCAAACCTCAATACTGAATCCTCAATACTGAATCCCCAATCTTCAGGCCTGAGTCCTCAACAATCGGTTGTCAATCCTCAATCCTCAATAGAGTATCCTCAATTCGCAGGTTTCAATACTCAATACTCAACCTGCAATCTTCAAATCTCTATCCACAAACATCAATTTTCATCACTCAACACTCAACACTCAGTCCCCAGTCCTCAATCTTCAGTCCTCAACCATCAATCCTCAATCCTGAATCCTTAATCCTCAGTCCTCAATCCTCATTCTTCAATCCTCAATACCCAATCCGCAATCTTCAACCCTCAGCCCTCATCCTCAATCCTCAATCCTCAATCCTCAACCATCAATCTTCAATCCTCAATACACAACATTCAATAATCAATCCTCAATTCTCAATCCTCAATAATCAATCCCCAATCGTCAATCCTCAAGCCCCTATCCTCAATCTTCAATCCTCAATCGTCAATCCTCAATACTCAATCTTCAATCCTCAATCCTCAATCCTCAATCCTCAATCCACATTCTTCAATCCTCAACATCCAATCCTCAATCTTCATTCCTCAGTCCTCAATCCTCAATCCTCAATCCTCAATCCTCAATCCTCAATCTTCAATCCTCAATACTCAATCTTCAATAATCAATCCTCAATTCTCAGTCCTCAATACTCAATCCTCAATCGTCAATACTCAATCCCCAATCCTCAATCTTCAATCCTCAATCCTCAATCCTCAATCCCCAATCCTCAATCTTCAATCCTCAATACACAATCTTCAATCCTCAATCCTCAATCCTCAATCCTCATTCCTCAATCCTCAGTCCTCGAACCTCAAACCTGTATCCTCAATCCTGAATCCTCAATCTTCAGACCTCGGTCCTCAAGAATCAGTCGTCAATTCTGAATCCTCAATGGAATATCATCAATTCACAGTTTTCAATACTCAATACTCAATCTGCAATTTTCACATCTCTATCCACAAACATCAATTCTCATCATTCAACCCTCAACACTCAGTCCCCAATCCTCAATCTTCAATACTCAATCCTCAATCCTCAATCCTCGATCCTCAATCTTCAATCCTCAATACTCAATCTTCAATCCTCCATCCTCAATTGTCAATCCTCAATCCTCAATCCTCAATCGCCCGGCTTCAATCCTCAATACTCAATCTTCAATCCTCAATCCTCAATCGTCAATCCTCAAACCTCAATCCTCAACCGTCAGTCCTCGTAATCAAACCTCAAACCTCAATCCTCAATCCTCAATCCTCAATCCTCAATCCTCAATACTCAATCTTCAATCCTCAATCCTCAATCCTCAATCCTCAATCCTCAATCCTCAATCCTCAATCCTCAGTCCTCAGTCCTCAGACCTCAATCCTCAACCCTCAGCCCTCATCCTCAATCCTCAATCCTCAATCTTCAATCCTCAATCCTCAATCCTCAAGCCTCAATCCTCAATCCTCAATCCTCAGTCCTCAAACCTCGTTCCGGAATCCTCAATCCTGAATCCTCATTCTTCAGCCGTCGGTCCTCAACAATCAATTGTTAATCCTCAATCCTCAACAGAATATCCTCAATTCACAGTTTTCAATACTCAATCCCCATTCTTCAATCTTCAAATCTCAATCCACAAACATCAATTCTCATCACTCAACCCTCAACACTCAGTCCTCAATCTTCAATCCTCAATCCTCAATCCTCAATCTTCAATCCTCAATACTCAATCTGCAATTCTCAATCCTCAATCATCAATCCTCAATACTCATTCTTCAATCCCCAATACCCAACCCTCAATCTTCAATCCCCAATCCTCAATCCTCAATTCTCAATCCTCAATCCTCAATCCTCAGACCTCAAACATCCATATTCAACCCTCAGTCCTCGACCTCAATCCACAATCCTCAACCCTCAATCCTCAATCTTCAATCATCAATAATCAATCTTCAATCCTCAATACTCAATCTTCAATCCTCAATCCTCAATCCTCAATCCTCAATCCTCAATGCCCAATCCTCAATCCTCAGCCCTGAGTCCTCATCCTCAATTCTCAATCCTCAATACTCAATCATCAGTCCTCAATCCACAATCCTCAATCCTCAAACCTCAATCCTCATTCTTCAATCCTCAATACCCAATCCGCAATCTTCAACCCTCAGCCCTCATCCTCAATCCTCAATCCTCAATCCTCAACCATCAATCTTCAATCCTCAATACTCAACATTCAATAATCAATCCTCAATTCTCAATCCTCAATAATCAATCCTCAGTCGTCAATCCTCAAGCCCCAATCCTCAATCTTCAATCCTCAATCCTTAATCCTCAATCCTCAATCCTCAATCTTCAATCCTCAATACTCAATCTTCAATCCTCAACCCTCAATCCTCAATCCTCAATCCTCAACCCTCAATCCTCAATCCTCAGTCCTCAGTCCTCAGACCTCAATCCTCAACCCTCAGCCCTCATCCTCAATCCTCAATCCTCAATCTTCAATCCTCAATCCTCAATCCTCAAGCCTCAATCCTCAATCCTCAATCCTCAGTCCTCAAACCTCAATCCGGAATCCTCAATCCTGAATCCTCATTCTTCAGCCGTCGGTCCTCAACAATCAATTGTCAATCCTCAATCCTCAACAGAATATCCTCAATTCACAGTTTTCAATACTCAATCCCCATTCTTCAATCTTCAAATCTCAATCCACAAACATCAATTCTCATCACTCAACCCTCAACACTCAGTCCTCAATCTTCAATCGTCAATCCTCAATCCTCAATCTTCAATCGTCAATACTCAATCTGCAATCCTCAATCGTCAATCATCAATCCTCAATACTCATTCTTCAATCCCCAATACCCAACCCTCAATCTTCAATCCTCAATCCTCAATCCTCAATTCTCAATCCTCAATCCTCAATCCTCAATCCTCAGACCTCAAACATCAATATTCAACCCTCAGTCCTCGTCCTCAATCCTCAACACTCAATCCTCAATCCTCAATCTTCAATCATCAATACTCAACCTTCAATCCTCAATCCTCAATCTTCAATCCTCAATTCTCAATTCTCACTCCTCAATACTCAATCCTCAAACGTCAATCCCCAATCCCCAATCCTCAATCTTCAATCCTCAATCCTCAATCCTCAATCCTCAATCCTCAATCTTCAATCCTCAATACTCAATCTTCATCCCTCAATCCTCAATCCTCAATCCTCAATCTTCAATTTTCAATCCTCAATACTCAATCCTCAAATCTCAATCCTCAATCCTCAATCCTCAATCCTCAATCCTCATTCTTCAATCCTCAACACCCAATACTCAATCTTCAATCCTCAATACTCAATCCTCAATTCTCAATCCTCAATCCTCAATCCTCAGACCTCAAACATCAATACTCAACCCTCAGTCATCGTACTCAATCCACAACCCTCAATCCTCATTCCTCAGTCCTCAATTCTCAATCCTCAATCCTCAAACCTCATTCCTCAACCGTCGGTCCTCGTCCTCAATCCTCAAACATCAATCCTCAATCCTTAATCTTCAATTATCAATACTCAATCTTCAATCCTCAATGCTCAATCCACAATCCTCAATCCTCAATCCTCAATATTTGTCACACAACCCTCAACCACCAATCCTCAATAGTCAACCATCAATCCTCAATACTCAATACTCGATAGAATATCCTGAATTCTCATGATTCAGTACTCAATCCTCAATATTCAATAATCAAATCTCAATCCTCAAACATCAATTCTCAACACACACTCCTCAATACTCAGTCCTCTCTCTTCAATCCACCATCCTCAATCCTCAATCCTCAAGCGTCAATCCTCAAACCTCAATGCTCAGCACTCAATCCTCAGTCCTCAAACCTCAATCCGGAATCCTCAATCCTGAATCCTCAGACCTCAAGCATCAATATTCAACCCTCAGTCCTCGGCCTCAATCAACAACCCTCAATCCTCAATCCTCAATCCTCAATCTTCAATCCTCAATACTCAATCTTCAATAATCAATCCTCAATTCTCAGTCGTCAATACTCAATCCTCAATCGTCAATACTCAATCCCCAATCCTCAATCTTCAATCCTCAATCCTCAATCCTCAATCCCCAATCCTCAATCTTCAATCCTCAATACACAATCTTCAATCCTCAATCCTCAATCCTCAATCCTCATTCCTCAATCCTCAGTCCTCGAACCTCAAACCTGTATCCTCAATCCTGAATCCTCAATCTTCAGACCTCGGTCCTCAACAATCAGTCGTCAATTCTGAATCCTCAATAGAATATCATCAATTCACAGTTTTCAATACTCAATACTCAATCTGCAATTTTCACATCTCTATCCACAAACATCAATTCTCATCATTCAACCCTCAACACTCAGTCCCCAATCCTCAATCTTCAATACTCAATCCTCAATCCTCAATCCTCGATCCTCAATCTTCAATCCTCAATACTCAATCTTCAATCCTCCATCCTCAATTGTCAATCCTCAATCCTCAATCCTCAATCGCCCGGCTTCAATCCTCAATACTCAATCTTCAATCCTCAATCCTCAATCGTCAATCCTCAAACCTCAATCCTCAACCGTCAGTCCTCGTAATCAAACCTCAAACCTCAATCCTCAATCCTCAATCCCCAATCCTCAATCCTCAATACTCAATCCTCAATCTTCAATCCTCAATACAAAAACTGCAATCCTCAATCCTCAGTCCTCACTCCTCAGTCCTCATTCTTCAATCCTCAATACCATATCCTCAATCTTCAATTCTCAATCCTCAATCCCCAATTCTCAATCCTCAATCCTCAATCCTCAGACTTCAAACATCAACACTCAACCCTCAGTCCTCGTCCTCAATCCACAACCATCAATCCTCAATCCTCAATCTTCAATCATCAATATTCAATCTTCAATCCTCAATGCTCAATCCTCAATCCTCAACCCTCAATACTCAATGTTCAATCCTCAATACCCAATCCTCAGTCTTCAGTCCTCAATCCTCAATCCTCAATCCTCAACCCTCAATCCTCAGTCCTCAAACCTCAATACTGAATCCTCAATCCTGAATCCCCAATCTTCAGGCCTGAGTCCTCAACAATCGGTTGTCAATCCTCAATCCTCAATAGAGTATCCTCAATTCGCAGGTTTCAATACTCAATACTCAACCTGCAATCTTCAAATCTCTATCCACAAACATCAATTTTCATCACTCAACACTCAACACTCAGTCCCCAGTCCTCAATCTTCAGTCCTCAACCATCAATCCTCAATCCTGAATCCTTAATCCTCAATCCTCAATCCTCATTCTTCAATCCTCAATACCCAATCCGCAATCTTCAACCCTCAGCCCTCATCCTCAATCCTCAATCCTCAATCCTCAACCATCAATCTTCAATCCTCAATACTCAACATTCAATAATCAATCCTCAATTCTCAATCCTCAATAATCAATCCTCAATCGTCAATCCTCAAGCCCCTATCCTCAATCTTCAATCCTCAATCGTCAATCCTCAATACTCAATCTTCAATCCTCAATCCTCAATCCTCAATCCTCAATCCACATTCTTCAATCCTCAACATCCAATCCTCAATCTTCATTCCTCAGTCCTCAATCCTCAATGTTCAATCCTCAATACCCAATCCTCAATCTTCAATCCTCAATCCTCAATCCTCAATCGTCAATCCTCAATCCTCAATCCTCAGTCCTCAAACCTCAATCCTGAATCCTCAATCCTGAATCCTCAATCTTCAGCACTCAGTCCTCAACAATCAGTTGTCAATCCTCAATCCTCAATAGAAGATCCTCACTTCACAGGTTTCAATACTCAATACTCAACCTGCAATCTTCAAATCCCTATCCACAAACATCAATTCTCGTCACTCAGCCCTCAACACTCAGTCCCCAATCCTCAATCTTCAATCCTCAATCCTCAATCCTCAATCCTCAATCCTCAATATTCAATCCTCAATAATCAATCTCCAATCCTAGATCCTCAATCCTCAATCCTCAATCCTTAATCCTCTATCATCAATCCTCAATCCCCATTCCTCAATCATCAATCCTCAGTGCTCAATCCTCAATCCTCAGTCCTCAATCCTCAACCCTCAATCCTCAAACCTCAATCCTCAACCGTCAGTCCACGTCCTCAATCCTCAACCCTCAATCCTCAATCCTCAATCTTCAATCCTCAGTACTCAATATTCAATCCTCAAACATCAATCCTCAATCCTCAATCTTCGATCCTCAATCCTGAATCCTCAATCCTCAATCCACATTCTTCAATCCGCAATACCCAATCCTCAATCTACAATACTCAATACTCAATCCTCAATTCTCAATCCTCAATCCTCAGCCCTCAGTCCTCAAACCTCAATCCTCAACCCTCAGCCCTCATCCTCAATCCTCAATCCTCAATCCTCAATCCTCAATCTTCAATCCTCAATACTCAATCTTCAATAATCAATCCTCAATTCTCAGTCCTCAATACTCAATCCTCAATCGTCAATACTCAATCCCCAATCCTCAATCTTCAATCCTCAATCCTCAATCCTCAATCCCCAATCCTCAATCTTCAATCCTCAATACACAATCTTCAATCCTCAATCCTCAATCCTCAATCCTCATTCCCCAATCCTCAGTCCTCGAACCTCAAACCTGTATCCTTAATCCTGAATCCTCAATCTTCAGACCTCGGTCCTCAACAATCAGTCGTCAATTCTGAATCCTCAATAGAATATCATCAATTCACAGTTTTCAATACTCAATACTCAATCTGCAATTTTCACATCTCTATCCACAAACATCAATTCTCATCATTCAACCCTCAACACTCAGTCCCCAATCCTCAATCTTCAATACTCATTCCTCAATCCTCAATCCTCGATCCTCAATCTTCAATCCTCAATACTCAATCTTCAATCCTCCATCCTCAATTGTCAATCCTCAATCCTCAATCCTGAATCGCCCGGCTTCAATCCTCAATACTCAATCTTCAATCCTCAATCCTCAATCGTCAATCCTCAAACCTCAATCCTCAACCGTCAGTCCTCGTAATCAAACCTCAAACCTCAATCCTCAATCCTCAATCCCCAATCCTCAATCCTCAATACTCAATCCTCAATCTTCAATCCTCAATACAAAAACTGCAATCCTCAATCCTCAGTCCTCACTCCTCAGTCCTCATTCTTCAATCCTCAATACCATATCCTCAATCTTCAATTCTCAATCCTCAATCCTCAATTCTCAATCCTCAATCCTCAATCCTCAGACTTCAAACATCAACACTCAACCCTCAGTCCTCGTCCTCAATCCACAACCATCAATCCTCAATCCTCAATCTTCAATCATCAATATTCAATCTTCAATCCTCAATGCTCAATCCTCAATCCTCAACCCTCAATACTCAATGTTCAATCCTCAATACCCAATCCTCAGTCTTCAGTCCTCAATCCTCAATCCTCAATCCTCAACCCTCAATCCTCAGTCCTCAAACCTCAATACTGAATCCTCAATCCTGAATCCCCAATCTTCAGGCCTGAGTCCTCAACAATCGGTTGTCAATCCTCAATCCTCAATAGAGTATCCTCAATTCGCAGGTTTCAATACTCAATACTCAACCTGCAATCTTCAAATCTCTATCCACAAACATCAATTTTCATCACTCAACACTCAACACTCAGTCCCCAGTCCTCAATCTTCAGTCCTCAACCATCAATCCTCAATCCTGAATCCTTAATCCTCAATCCTCAATCCTCATTCTTCAATCCTCAATACCCAATCCGCAATCTTCAACCCTCAGCCCTCATCCTCAATCCTCAATCCTCAATCCTCAACCATCAATCTTCAATCCTCAATACTCAACATTCAATAATCAATCCTCAATTCTCAATCCTCATTCCTCAATCCTCAGTCCTCGAACCTCAAACCTGTATCCTCAATCCTGAATCCTCAATCTTCAGACCTCGGTCCTCAACAATCAGTCGTCAATTCTGAATCCTCAATAGAATATCATCAATTCACAGTTTTCAATACTCAATACTCAATCTGCAATTTTCACATCTCTATCCACAAACATCAATTCTCATCATTCAACCCTCAACACTCAGTCCCCAATCCTCAATCTTCAATACTCAATCCTCAATCCTCAATCCTCGATCCTCAATCTTCAATCCTCAATACTCAATCTTCAATCCTCCATCCTCAATTGTCAATCCTCAATCCTCAATCCTCAATCGCCCGGCTTCAATCCTCAATACTCAATCTTCAATCCTCAATCCTCAATCGTCAATCCTCAAACCTCAATCCTCAACCGTCAGTCCTCGTAATCAAACCTCAAACCTCAATCCTCAATCCTCAATCCCCAATCCTCAATCCTCAATACTCAATCCTCAATCTTCAATCCTCAATACAAAAACTGCAATCCTCAATCCTCAGTCCTCACTCCTCAGTCCTCATTCTTCAATCCTCAATACCATATCCTCAATCTTCAATTCTCAATCCTCAATCCCCAATTCTCAATCCTCAATCCTCAATCCTCAGACTTCAAACATCAACACTCAACCCTCAGTCCTCGTCCTCAATCCACAACCATCAATCCTCAATCCTCAATCTTCAATCATCAATATTCAATCTTCAATCCTCAATGCTCAATCCTCAATCCTCAACCCTCAATACTCAATGTTCAATCCTCAATACCCAATCCTCAGTCTTCAGTCCTCAATCCTCAATCCTCAATCCTCAACCCTCAATCCTCAGTCCTCAAACCTCAATACTGAATCCTCAATCCTGAATCCCCAATCTTCAGGCCTGAGTCCTCAACAATCGGTTGTCAATCCTCAATCCTCAATAGAGTATCCTCAATTCGCAGGTTTCAATACTCAATACTCAACCTGCAATCTTCAAATCTCTATCCACAAACATCAATTTTCATCACTCAACACTCAACACTCAGTCCCCAGTCCTCAATCTTCAGTCCTCAACCATCAATCCTCAATCCTGAATCCTTAATCCTCAATCCTCAATCCTCATTCTTCAATCCTCAATACCCAATCCGCAATCTTCAACCCTCAGCCCTCATCCTCAATCCTCAATCCTCAATCCTCAACCATCAATCTTCAATCCTCAATACTCAACATTCAATAATCAATCCTCAATTCTCAATCCTCAATAATCAATCCTCAATCGTCAATCCTCAAGCCCCTATCCTCAATCTTCAATCCTCAATCGTCAATCCTCAATACTCAATCTTCAATCCTCAATCCTCAATCCTCAATCCTCAATCCACATTCTTCAATCCTCAACATCCAATCCTCAATCTTCATTCCTCAGTCCTCAATCCTCAATGTTCAATCCTCAATACCCAATCCTCAATCTTCAATCCTCAATACTCAATCCTCAATCGTCAATCCTCAATCCTCAATCCTCAGTCCTCAAACCTCAATCCTGAATCCTCAATCCTGAATCCTCAATCTTCAGCACTCAGTCCTCAACAATCAGTTGTCAATCCTCAATCCTCAATAGAAGATCCTCACTTCACAGGTTTCAATACTCAATACTCAACCTGCAATCTTCAAATCCCTATCCACAAACATCAATTCTCGTCACTCAGCCCTCAACACTCAGTCCCCAATCCTCAATCTTCAATCCTCAATCCTCAATCCTCAATCCTCAATCCTCAATATTCAATCCTCAATAATCAATCTCCAATCCTAGATCCTCAATCCTCAATCCTCAATCCTTAATCCTCTATCATCAATCCTCAATCCCCATTCCTCAATCATCAATCCTCAGTGCTCAATCCTCAATCCTCAGTCCTCAATCCTCAACCCTCAATCCTCAAACCTCAATCCTCAACCGTCAGTCCACGTCCTCAATCCTCAACCCTCAATCCTCAATCCTCAATCTTCAATCCTCAGTACTCAATATTCAATCCTCAAACATCAATCCTCAATCCTCAATCTTCGATCCTCAATCCTGAATCCTCAATCCTCAATCCACATTCTTCAATCCGCAATACCCAATCCTCAATCTACAATACTCAATACTCAATCCTCAATTCTCAATCCTCAATCCTCAGCCCTCAGTCCTCAAACCTCAATCCTCAACCCTCAGCCCTCATCCTCAATCCTCAATCCTCAATCCTCAATCCTCAATCTTCAATCCTCAATACTCAATCTTCAATAATCAATCCTCAATTCTCAGTCCTCAATACTCAATCCTCAATCGTCAATACTCAATCCCCAATCCTCAATCTTCAATCCTCAATCCTCAATCCTCAATCCCCAATCCTCAATCTTCAATCCTCAATACACAATCTTCAATCCTCAATCCTCAATCCTCAATCCTCATTCCCCAATCCTCAGTCCTCGAACCTCAAACCTGTATCCTTAATCCTGAATCCTCAATCTTCAGACCTCGGTCCTCAACAATCAGTCGTCAATTCTGAATCCTCAATAGAATATCATCAATTCACAGTTTTCAATACTCAATACTCAATCTGCAATTTTCACATCTCTATCCACAAACATCAATTCTCATCATTCAACCCTCAACACTCAGTCCCCAATCCTCAATCTTCAATACTCATTCCTCAATCCTCAATCCTCGATCCTCAATCTTCAATCCTCAATACTCAATCTTCAATCCTCCATCCTCAATTGTCAATCCTCAATCCTCAATCCTGAATCGCCCGGCTTCAATCCTCAATACTCAATCTTCAATCCTCAATCCTCAATCGTCAATCCTCAAACCTCAATCCTCAACCGTCAGTCCTCGTAATCAAACCTCAAACCTCAATCCTCAATCCTCAATCCCCAATCCTCAATCCTCAATACTCAATCCTCAATCTTCAATCCTCAATACAAAAACTGCAATCCTCAATCCTCAGTCCTCACTCCTCAGTCCTCATTCTTCAATCCTCAATACCATATCCTCAATCTTCAATTCTCAATCCTCAATCCTCAATTCTCAATCCTCAATCCTCAATCCTCAGACTTCAAACATCAACACTCAACCCTCAGTCCTCGTCCTCAATCCACAACCATCAATCCTCAATCCTCAATCTTCAATCATCAATATTCAATCTTCAATCCTCAATGCTCAATCCTCAATCCTCAACCCTCAATACTCAATGTTCAATCCTCAATACCCAATCCTCAGTCTTCAGTCCTCAATCCTCAATCCTCAATCCTCAACCCTCAATCCTCAGTCCTCAAACCTCAATACTGAATCCTCAATCCTGAATCCCCAATCTTCAGGCCTGAGTCCTCAACAATCGGTTGTCAATCCTCAATCCTCAATAGAGTATCCTCAATTCGCAGGTTTCAATACTCAATACTCAACCTGCAATCTTCAAATCTCTATCCACAAACATCAATTTTCATCACTCAACACTCAACACTCAGTCCCCAGTCCTCAATCTTCAGTCCTCAACCATCAATCCTCAATCCTGAATCCTTAATCCTCAATCCTCAATCCTCATTCTTCAATCCTCAATACCCAATCCGCAATCTTCAACCCTCAGCCCTCATCCTCAATCCTCAATCCTCAATCCTCAACCATCAATCTTCAATCCTCAATACTCAACATTCAATAATCAATCCTCAATTCTCAATCCTCAATAATCAATCCTCAATCGTCAATCCTCAAGCCCCTATCCTCAATCTTCAATCCTCAATCCTCAATCCTCAATCCTCAATCCTCAATCCTCAATCCTCAATACTCAATCTTCAATCCTCAATCCTCAATCCTCAATCCTCAATCCTCAATCCTCAATCCTCAATCCTCAGTCCTCAGTCCTCAGACCTCAATCCTCAACCCTCAGCCCTCATCCTCAATCCTCAATCCTCAATCTTCAATCCTCAATCCTCAATCCTCAAGCCTCAATCCTCAATCCTCAATCCTCAGTCCTCAAACCTCGTTCCGGAATCCTCAATCCTGAATCCTCATTCTTCAGCCGTCGGTCCTCAACAATCAATTGTCAATCCTCAATCCTCAACAGAATATCCTCAATTCACAGTTGTCAATACTCAATCCCCATTCTTCAATCTTCAAATCTCAATCCACAAACATCAATTCTCATCACTCAACCCTCAACACTCAGTCCTCAATCTTCAATCCTCAATCCTCAATCCTCAATCTTCAATCCTCAATACTCAATCTGCAATCCTCAATCCTCAATCATCAATCCTCAATACTCATTCTTCAATCCCCAATACCCAACCCTCAATCTTCAATCCTCAATCCTCAATCCTCAATTCTCAATCCTCAATCCTCAATCCTCAGACCTCAAACATCCATATTCAACCCTCAGTCCTCGACCTCAATCCACAATCCTCAACCCTCAATCCTCAATCTTCAATCATCAATAATCAATCTTCAATCCTCAATACTCAATCTTCAATCCTCAATCCTCAATCCTCAATCCTCAATCCTCAATGCTCAATCCTCAATCCTCAGCCCTGAGTCCTCATCCTCAATTCTCAATCCTCAATACTCAATCATCAGTCCTCAATCCACAATCCTCAATCCTCAAACCTCAATCCTCATTCTTCAATCCTCAATACCCAATCCGCAATCTTCAACCCTCAGCCCTCATCCTCAATCCTCAATCCTCAATCCTCAACCATCAATCTTCAATCCTCAATACTCAACATTCAATAATCAATCATCAATTCTCAATCCTCAATAATCAATCCTCAATCGTCAATCCCCAATCCCCAATCCTCAATCTTCAATCCTCAATACTCAATCTTCAATCCTCAATCCTCAATCTTCAATCCTCAATACTCAATCTTCATCCCTCAATCCTCAATCCTCAATCCTCAATCTTCAATTTTCAATCCTCAATACTCAATCCTCAAATCTCAATCCTCAATCCTCAATCCTCAATCCTCAATCCTCATTCTTCAATCCTCAACACCCAATACTCAATCTTCAATCCTCAATACTCAATCCTCAATTCTCAATCCTCAATCCTCAATCCTCAGACCTCAAACATCAATACTCAACCCTCAGTCATCGTACTCAATCCACAACCCTCAATCCTCATTCCTCAGTCCTCAATTCTCAATCCTCAATCCTCAAACCTCATTCCTCAACCGTCGGTCCTCGTCCTCAATCCTCAAACATCAATCCTCAATCCTTAATCTTCAATTATCAATACTCAATCTTCAATCCTCAATGCTCAATCCACAATCCTCAATCCTCAATCCTCAATATTTGTCACACAACCCTCAACCACCAATCCTCAATAGTCAACCATCAATCCTCAATACTCAATACTCGATAGAATATCCTGAATTCTCATGTTTCAGTACTCAATCCTCAATATTCAATAATCAAATCTCAATCCTCAAACATCAATTCTCAACACACACTCCTCAATACTCAGTCCTCTCTCTTCAATCCACCATCCTCAATCCTCAATCCTCAAGCGTCAATCCTCAAACCTCAATGCTCAGCCCTCAATCCTCAGTCCTCAAACCTCAATCCGGAATCCTCAATCCTGAATCCTCAGACCTCAAGCATCAATATTCAACCCTCAGTCCTCGACCTCAATCAACAACCCTCAATCCTCAATCCTCAATCTTCAATCATCAATACTCAACCTTCAGTCCTCAATCCTCAACCCTCAATCCTCAATCCTCAATCTTCAATCCTCAATAATCAATCTCCAATCCTAGATCCTCAATCCCCAATCTTCAATCCTTAATCCTCAATCTTCAATCCTCATTCCCCAGTCCTCAATCTTCAATCCTCAATGCTCAATCCTTAATCCTCAATCCTCAGTCCTCAATCCTCAATCGTCAATGCTCCAACCTAAATCCTCAACCATCAGTCCTCTTCGTAAATCCTCAAACCTCAATCGTCAATCCTCAACTTCAATCATCAATACTCAATCATCAATACTCAATCTTCAATTCTCAATCCTCAATCCTAAATCCTCAATCATCAATCCTTAATATTCAGCACTCAACGGTCAACCATCAATCCTCAGTACTCAACCATCAATCCTCAATTCTCAATACTCAGTAGAATATCCTGAATTCTCATGTTTCAGTACTCAATCCTCAAACATCAACTCTCAACACTCAATCCTCAATACTCAGTCCTCTATCTTCAATCCTCCATCCTCAATCCTCAATCCTCAAGCGTCAATCCTCAATCCTCAATCTTCAATCTTCAATCCTCAGTCCTCAAACCTCAATTCTGAATTCTCAATCCTGAGTCCTCAATCATCAGCCCTCAGTCCTCAACAATCAGTTGTCATTCCTCAATCCTCAATAGAATATCCTCAATTCACAGCTTTCAATACTCAATACTCAGTCTGCAATCTTCCATCATGTATCCACAAACATCAATTTTCATCACACAACACTCAGCACTCAGTCCTGGATGTTCAATCCTCAATCCTCAATTCTCAATCTTCGATCTTCAATACTGAATCTTCAATCCTCAATCCTCAATCCTCAATCCTCAATCCTCAATCCTCATTCCTCAATCCTCAATACTCCATCCTCAATCTTCAATCCTCAATCCTCAATCCTCAGTTCGCAATCCTCAATCCTCAATCCTCAGACCTCAGGCAGCAATACTAAACCCTCAGTCCTCGTCCTCAATCCACAACCCCCAATCCTCAATCCTCAATCTTCATTCATCAATATTCAACCTTCAATCCTCAATCCTCAATCCTCAATCCTCAATCCTCAATCCTCAATGTTCAATTCTCATCACCCAAACCTCAATCTTCAATCCTCAATCCTCAATCCTCAATCCTCAATCCTCAATCCTCAATCCTCTGTCCTCAAACCTCAATCCTGAATCCACAATCCTGAATCCTCAAGCTTCAGCCCTCAGTCCTCAACAATCAGTTGTCAATCCTTAATCCTCAATAGAATATCATCAATTCACAGTTTTCAATACTCAATACTCATTCTGCAATCTTCAAATCTCTATCCACAAACATCAATACTCATCACTCAACCCTAAACACTCCGTCCCCAATCCTCAATCTTCAATCCCCAATCCTCACTCCTCTATCCTCAATCCTCAATTTTCGACCCTCAATCCTCAAACCTCAATCCTCAATCCTCAATCCTCAATCCTCATTCTTCAATCCTCAACACCCAATACTCAATCTTCAATGCTCAATACTCAATCCTCAATTCTCAATCCTCAATCCTCAAACCTCAATCCTCAACCGTCAGACCTCGTCCTCAATCCTCAAACATCAATTCTCAATCCTCAACGCTCAATCCTCATTCCTCAAACCTCAATCCTCAGCCCTCAGTCCTCATCCTCAATTCTCAATTCTCAATTCTCAATTCTCAATCATCAATCCTCAATCCTCAACCTTCAATCCTCAATGCTCAATTGTTAATCCTCAATCCTCAGTCCTCAATCCTCAATCCTCAATACTCCAACCTCAATCCTCAACCGTCAGACCTCGTCCTCAATCCTCAAACCTCAATCCTCAATCCTCAATCTTCATCATCAATACTCAATCTTCAATTCTCAATCCTCAATCCTCAATCCTCAATCCTCAACCCTCAATCCTCAACCCTCAATCCTCATTCCTCAAACCTCAATCCTCAACCCTCAGACCTCATCCTCAATTCTCAATTCTCAATTCTCAATCATCAATCCTCAATCCTCAATCTTCAATCCTCAATAAACAATCTCCAATCCTAGATACTCAATCCCTAATCTTCAATCCTTAATCCTCAACCTTCAATCCTCATTCCCCAGTCCTCAATCTTCAATCCTCAATGCTCAATCCTTAATCCTCAATCCTCAGTCCTCAATCGTCAATCCTCAATACTCAATCTTCAATCCTCAATCCTCAATCCTCAATCCTCAATCCACATTCTTCAATCCTCAACATCCAATCCTCAATCTTCATTCCTCAGTCCTCAATCCTCAATGTTCAATCCTCAATACCCAATCCTCAATCTTCAATCCTCAATCCTCAATCCTCAATCGTCAATCCTCAATCCTCAATCCTCAGTCCTCAAACCTCAATCCTGAATCCTCAATCCTGAATCCTCAATCTTCAGCACTCAGTCCTCAACAATCAGTTGTCAATCCTCAATCCTCAATAGAAGATCCTCACTTCACAGGTTTCAATACTCAATACTCAACCTGCAATCTTCAAATCCCTATCCACAAACATCAATTCTCGTCACTCAGCCCTCAACACTCAGTCCCCAATCCTCAATCTTCAATCCTCAATCCTCAATCCTCAATCCTCAATCCTCAATACTCAATCTTCAATAATCAATCCTCAATTCTCAATCCTCAGTACTCAATCCTCAATCGTCAATACTCAATCCCCAATCCTCAATCTTCAATCCTCAATTCTCAATCCTCAATCCCCAATCCTCAATCTTCAATCCTCAATACACAATCTTCAATCCTCAATCCTCAATCCTCAATCCTCAATCCTCAATCCTCCATCCTCAATCCTCAATCCTCAATCCTCAATCCTAAATCTTCAATCCTCAATACTCAATATTCAATCCTCAATCCTCAATCCTCAATCCTCAATCTTCAATCATCAATATTCAATCCTCAATCCTCAATCTTCAATCCTCAATCCTCAATCCAAAATCCACAATACTCAATCCTCAATCCTCAATCCTCAATCCTCAATCCTCAATCCTCAATCCTCAATACTCAATCCTCAATCTTCAATCCTCAATACAAAAACTGCAATCCTCAATCCTCAGTCCTCACTCCTCAGTCCTCATTCTTCAATCCTCAATACCATATCCTCAATCTTCAATTCTCAATCCTCAATCCTCAATTCTCAATCCTCAATCCTCAATCCTCAGACTTCAAACATCAACACTCAACCCTCAGTCCTCGTCCTCAATCCACAACCATCAATCCTCAATCCTCAATCTTCAATCATCAATATTCAATCTTCAATCCTCAATCCTCAATCCTCAATCCTCAACCCTCAATACTCAATGTTCAATCCTCTATACCCAATCCTCAGTCTTCAGTCCTCAATCCTCAATCCTCAATCCTCAACCCTCAATCCTCAGTCCTCAAACCTCAATACTGAATCCTCAATCCTGAATCCCCAATCTTCAGGCCTGAGTCCTCAACAATCGGTTGTCAATCCTCAATCCTCAATAGAGTATCCTCAATTCGCAGGTTTCAATACTCAATACTCAACCTGCAATCTTCAAATCCCTATCCACAAACATCAATTTTCATCACTCAACCCTCAACACTCAGTCCCCAGTCCTCAATCTTCAGTCCTCAACCATCAATCCTCAATCCTGAATCCTTAATCCTCAATCCTCAATCCTCATTCTTCAATCCTCAATACCCAATCCGCAATCCTCAACCCTCAGCCCTCATCCTCAATCCTCAATCCTCAATCCTCAACCATCAATATTCAATCCTCAATACTCAACATTCAATAATCAATCCTCAATTCTCAATCCTCAATAATCAATCCTCAATCTTCAATCCTCAATCCTCAATCCTCAATTCTCAATCCTCAATCCTCAATCCTCAGACCTCAAACAGCAATACTCAACCCTCAGTCCTCGTCCTCAATCCACAACCATCAATACTCACTCCTCAATCTTCAATCATCAATATTCAATCTTCAGTCTTCAATCTTCAATCCTCAATCCTCAATCCTCAATCCTCAATGTTCAATGCGCAATACCCAATCCTCAATCTTCAATAGTCAATCCTCAATCGTCAATCCTCAATCCTCAATCCTCAATCCTCAATCCTCAGTCCTCAAACATCAAACCTGAATCCTCAATTCTGAATCCTCAACATTCAGACCTCAGTCCTCAACAATCAGGTGTCAATTCTCAATCCTCAATGGAATATCATCAACTCACAGTTTTCAATACTCAATACTCAATCTGCAATCTTCAAAACTCTATCCACAAACATCAATTCTCATCACTCAACACTCAACACTCAGTCCTCAATCTTCAATCCTCAGTCCTCAATCCACAATCTTCAATCCTCAATACTCAATCCTCAATCCTCAATCCTCAATTCTCAATCCTCAATCCTCAGCCCTCAGTCCTCAAACCTCAATCGTCAGCCCTCAGCCCTCATCCTCAATCCTCAATCGACAATCCGCAATCCTCAATCGTCAATCCTCAATACTCAATCTTCAATCCTCAATCTTCAATCCTCAATCCTCAATCCAAAATCCACAATACTCAATCCTCAATCCTCAATCCTCAATCCTCAATCCTCAATCCTCATACTTCAATCCTCAATACCCAATCCTCAATCTTCAATCCTCAATCCTCAATCATCAATCCTCAATCCTCAATCCTCAATCTTCAATCCTCAATACTCAATCTTCAATCCTCAATTATCAATCCTAAATCCTCTATCGTCAATCGTCAGTCTTCTATCCTCAATACTCAACCTTTAATCCTCAATACTCAAACCTCAATCCTCAATCCTCATTCTTCAATCCTCAATACCCAATCCTCAATCTTCAATCCTCAATCCTCAATCCTCAATTCTCAATCCTCAATCCTCAGTCCTCAGTCCTCAAGCCTCAATCCTCAACCCTCAGCCCTCATCCTCAATCCTCAATCGACAATCCGCAATCCTCAATCTTCAATGCTCAATCCTCAATACTCAATCTTCAATCCTCAATACTCAATCTTCAACCCTCAATACTCAATTCTCAATCCTCAATACTCAATCCTCAATACTCAATACTCAATCCTCAATCCTCAATCCTCATTCTTCAATCCTCAATACCCAATCCTCAATTCTCAATCCTCAACCCTCAATCCTCAATCCTCAGTTCTCAATCCTCAATCCTCAATCCTCAGACCTCAAATATCAATACTCAACCCTCAGCCCTCGTCCTCAATCCACAACCCTCAATCTGTAATCCTCTAATCCTCAATCCTCAATACTCAATCTTCAATCCTCAATCCTCAGCTCTCAAACCTCAATTCTGAATCCTCAATCCTGAGTCCTCAATCTTCAGCCCTCAGTCCTCAACAATCAGTTGTCAATCCTCAATCCTCAATAGAATATCCTCAATTCACAGTTTTCAACACTCAATACTCAATCTGCAATCTTCAAACCTCTACCCACAACATCAATACTCATCACTCAACCCTCAACACTCAGTCATCAATGTTCAATCCACAATCCTCAATTCGCAATCTTCAATCCTCAATACTGAATCTTCAATCCGCAATCCTCAATCCTCAACCCTCAATCCTCAATCCTGGATCTTCAATCCTCAGTCCCCAATCCTCAATCTTCTATCCTCAATACTCAATCCTCAATCCTCAATCCTCAATACTCAATCTTCAATCCTCAATACTCAATCTTCAATCCTCAATCCTCAATCCTCAATCCTCAATCATCAATCCTCAATCATCAATCCTCAATCTTCAATACTCAATCCTCAATCCTCAATCCTCAATATTCAATCCTCAATCCTCAATCCTCTATCATCAATCCTCAATCGTAAATCTTCAATCCGCAATACTCAATCCTCAATCCTCAATCCTCAATCCTCAATCCTCAATCCTCTATCCTCAATCCTCAATCGTCAATCTTCAATCCGCAATACTCAATCTTCAATCCTCAATCCTCAATACTCAATCCTCAATCCTCAAACCTCAATTCTGAATCCTCAATCCTGAGTCCTCAATCTTCAGCCCTCAGTCCTCAACAATCAGTAGTCAATCCTCAATCCTCAATAGAATATCCTCAATTCACAGTTCTCAACACTCAATACGCAGTCTGCAATCTTCAAACCTCTATCCACAAACATCAATTCTCATCTCTCAACCCTCAACACTCAGTCCTCAATGTTCAATCCTCAATCCTCAATTCTCAATCTTCAATCCTCAATACTGAATCTTCAATCCTCAATCCTCAATCCTCAATCCTCAGTCCTCAGTCCTCTGTCCTCAATCCTCAATCTTCAATTCTCAGTCGCCAATCCTCAATATTCTATCCTCAATACTCAATCCTCAATCCTCAATCCTCAATCCTCAATCTTCAATCCTCAATACTCAATCTTCAATCCTCAATCCTCAATCTTCAATTCTCTATCCTCAATACTCAATCTTCAATCCTCAATACCCAATCCTCAATCTTCAATCCTCAATCCTCAATCCTCATCTCTCAATCCTCAATCCTCAGTACTCAGTCCTCAGACCTCAATCCTCAACCCTCAGCCCTCATCCTCAATCCTCAATCCTCAATCTTCAATCCTCAATCCTCAATCCTCAAGCCTCAATCCTCAATCCTCAATTCTCAGTCCTCAAACCTCAATCGTGAATCCTCAATCGTGAGTCCTCAATCTTCAGACCTCAGTCCTCAACAATCAGTAGTCAATCCTCAATCCTCAATAGAATATCGTCAAGTCACAGTTTTCAACACTCAATACTCAATCTACAATCTTCAAACCTCTATCCACAAACATCAATTCTCATCACTCAACCCTCAACACTCAGTCCTCAATGTTCAATCCTCAATCCTCAATTCTCAATCTTCAATCCTCAATACTGAATCTTCAATACTCAATCTTCAATCCTCAATGCTCAATCCTCAATCCTCAACCCTCAGTCCTGAATCCTCAATCCTCAATCCTCAATACTCAATCTTCAATCCTCCATCCTCAATCCTCAATCCTCAATCCTCAATCCTCAATCTTCAGGCTTCAATCCTCAATACTCAATATTCAATCCTCAATCCTCAATCCTCAATCCTCAATCCTCAATCCTCAAGCCTCAATCCTCAATCCTCAATCCTCAGTCCTCAAACCTCAATCGTGAATCCTCAATCCTGAATCCTCAATCTTCAGACCCCAGACCTGAACAATCAGCAGTCTATCCTCAATCCTCAATAGAATATCATCAATTCACAGCTTTCAATACTGAACACTCAATCTGCAATCTTCAAATCTCTATTCACAACCATCAATTCTCATCACTCAACACTCAAGGCTCAGTCCCCATACCTCAATCTTCAATTCTCAATCCTCAGTCCTCAACCTTCAATCCTCAATACTCAACATTCAATAATCAATCCTCAATTCTCAATCCTCAATAATCAATCCTCAATCGTCAATCCTCAAGCCCCAATCCTCAATCTTCAATCCTCAGTCCTCAATCCTCAATCCTCAATTCTCAATCCTCAGTCCTCAATCCTCAGACCTCAAGCAGCAATACTCAGCCCTCAGTCCTCGTCCTCAATCCACAACCATCAATACTCACTCCTCAATCTTCAATCATCATTATTCAATCCTCATTCTTCAATCCTCAATACCCAATCCTCAATCTTCAATCGTCAATCCTCAATACTCAATTCTCAATCCTCAATCATCAATCCTCAGACCTCAAACATCAATACTCAACCCTCAGTCCTCGTCCTAAATCCACAACCCTCAATCCTCAATCCTCTACCTTCAATCTTCAATCCCCAATCCTCAATCCTCAATCCTCAATCCTCAATCCTCAATCCTCAATCCTCTATCCTCAATCGTCAGTCATCAATCCTCAATACTCAATCCTCAATCCTCAATCCTCAATCCTCAATCTTCAATCCTCAATACTCAATCCTCAAGCCTCAATCCTCAATCCTCAATCCTCAGTCCTCAAACCTCAATCGTGAATCCTCAATCCTGAATCCTCAATCTTCAGACCCCAGACCACAACAATCAGCAGTCTATCCTCAATCCTCAATAGAATATCATCAATTCACAGTTTTCAATACTGAACACTCAATGTGCAATCTTCAAATCTCTATTCACAACCATCAATTCTCATCACTCAACACTCAAGGCTCTGTCCGCAAACCTCAATCTTCAATTCTCAATCCTCAGTCCTCAATCTTCAACCCTCAATACTCAACATTCAATAATCAATCCTCAATTCTCAATCCTCAATAATCAATCCTCAATCGTCAATCCTCAAGCCCCAATCCTCAATCTTCAATCCTCAATCCTCAATCCTCAATCCTCAATCCTCAATCTTCAATCCTCAATACTCAATCTTCAATCCTCAATACTCAATCTTCAATCCTCAATCCTCAATCCTCAATCCTCAATCCTCAATCCTCAATCCTCAATCCTCAGTCTTCAATCCTCAGTCCCCAATCCTCAATCTTCTATCCCCAATACTCAATCCTCAATCCTCAATCCTCAATCCTCAATCCTCAATCTTCAATCCTCAATACTCAATCTTCAATCCTCAATCCTCAATCCCCAATCCTCAATCATCAATCCTCAAACATCAATTCTCAACACTCAATTCAAAATACTCAGTCCTCTCTCTTACAATCCTCCATTCTCAATCCTCAATCTTCAAGCGCCAATCCTCAATCCTCAATCCTCAACCCTCAATCCTCAGTCCTCAAACCTCAATGCGGAATCCTCAACCCTGAATCCTCAATCTTCAGACGTCGGTCCTCAACAATCAATTGTCAATCCTCAATCCTCAATAGAATATCCTCAATTCACAGTTTTCAATACTGAATCCCCATTCTTCAATCTTCAAATCTCAATCCACAAACATCAATTCTCATCACTCAACCCTCAACGCTCAGTCGTCAATCTTCAATCCTCAATACTCAATCTTCAATCCTCAATCCTCAATCCTCAATCCCCAATCCTCAATCCTCAATCCTCAATCCTCAATCTTCAATCCTCAATACAAAAACTGCAATTCTCAATCCCCAGTCCTCACTCCTCAGTCCTCATTCTTCAATCCTCAATACCGAATCCTCAGTCTTCAATTCTCAATCCTCAATCATCAATTCTCAATCCTCAATCCTCAATCCTCAGACTTCAAACATCAATAGTCAACCCTCAGTCCTCGTTCTCAATCCACAACACTCAGTCCTCAATCCTCAATCTTCAATCATCAATATTCAATCTTCAATCCTCAATCCTCAATCCTCAATCCTCAACCCTCAATACTCAATGTTCAATCCTCAATACCCAATCCTCGGTCTTCAATCCTCAATCCTCAAGCCTCAATCCTCAATCCTCAATCCTCAGTCCCCAAACCTCAATCGTGAATCCTCAATCCTGAATCCTCAATCTTCAGACCCCAGACCTCAACAATCAGCAGTATATCCTCAATCCTCAATAGAATATCATCAATTCACAGCTTTCAATACTGAACACTCAATCTGCAATCTTCAAATCTCTATCCACAACCATCAATTCTCATCACTCAACACTCAAGGCTCAGTCCCCAATCCTCAATCTTCAATTCTCAATCCTCAGTCCTCAATCTTCAATCCTCAATACTCAACATTCAATAATCAATCCTCAATTTTCAATCCTCAATAATTAATCCTCAATCGTCAATCCTCAAGCCCCAATCCTCAATCTTCAATCCTCAATCCTCAATCCTCAATCCTCAATCCTCAATCTTCAATCCTCAATACTCAATCTTCAATCCTCAATCCTCAATCCTCAATCCTCAATCCTCAATCTTCATTCCTCAATCCCCAATCCTCAATTCTCAATCCTCAATCCTCAATCCTCAGACCTCAAACAGCAATACTCAATCCTCAGTCCTCGCCCTCAATCCACAACCATCAATACTCAATCCTCAATCTTCAATCATCAATATTCAATCTTCACTCCTGAATCCTCAATCCTCAATCCTCAATCCTCAATCCTCAATGTTCAATGCGCAATACCCAATCCTCAATCTTCGATCCTCAATCCTCAATCCTCAATCCTCAATCCTCAATCCACAATCCTCAAACTTCAATCCTCAGACCTCAAACAGCAATGCTCAACCCTCAGTCCTCGTCCTCAATCCACAACCATCAATCCTCAATCCTCAACCTTCAATCATCAATATTCAATCTTCAGTCCTCAATCCTCAATCCTCAATACTCAATCCTCAATCCTCAATGTTCAATCCGCAATACCCAATCCTCAATCTTCAATCCTCAGTCCTCAATCCTCAATCCTCGATCCTCAATTCTCAATCTTCAATCCACAATACTCAATCTTCAACCCTCAATCCACAATCCTCAATCCTCAATCCTCATTCTTCAATCCTCAACACCCAATCCTCAATCCTCAATCCTCAATCCTCAATCCTCAATTCTCAACCCTCAATCCTCAACCCTCAGACCTCAAACATCAATACTCAACCCTCAGTCCTCGTCCTCAATCCACAACACTCAATCCTCGATCCTCAATCTTCAATCATCGATATTCAATCTTCAATCCTCAATCCTCAATCCTCAATACTCAATCCTCTATCCTCAGTGTTCAATCCTCAATACCCAATCCTCAATCTTCAATCCTCAATCCTCAATCCTCAATCCTCAATCCTCAATCCTCAATATTCAACGAACAACCCTCAACCATCAATTCTCAATACTCAACCATCAATCCTCAATTCTCAATACTCAATAGAATATCCTGAATTCTCATGGTTCAATACTCAATCCAGAATATTCAATAATCAAATCTCAATCCTCAAACATCAATTCTCAACACTCAATCCTCAACACTCAGTCCTCTCTCTTCAATCCTCCATCCTCAATCCTCAATCCTCAAGCGTCAATCCTCAATCCTCAATCCTCAATCCTCAGTCCTCAAACCTCAATCTTCAATCCCCAATACTCAATCTTCAATCCTCAATCCTCAATCCTCGGTCCACAATCCTCAATCGTCAATCTCCAATCCTGAATATTCAATCTTCAATCCTCAATCCTCAATCCTCAATCGTCAATTCTCAGTCCTCATTCTTCATTCCTCAATACCCAAACCTCAATCTTCAATGCCCAATACTCAATCTTCAATCCTCAATCCTCAATCCTCGGTCCACAATCCTCAATCGTCAATCTCCAATCCTGAATACTCAATCTTCAATCCTCAATCCTCAATCCTCAATCCTCAATTCTCAGTTCTCATTCTTCATTCCTCAATACCCAATCCTCAATCTTCAATCCTCAATCCTCAATCCTCAATTCTCAACCCTCAATCCTCAGAACTCAGACCTCAAACCTCAATCCCCAGACCTCAGCCCTCATAATCAATAGTCAATCCTCAATCCCCAATCCTCAATCCTCAATCCCCAATGTTCAGTGCGCAATACCCAGTCCTCAATCTTCAATCCTCGACCCTCAATCCTCAATCCTCAATCCTCAACCCTCTATCCTCAATCCTCAGTCCTCAAACATCAATCCTGAATCCTCAATCCTGAATCCTCAATCTTCAGACCTCAGTCCTCAACAATCGGTCGTCAATTCTCAATCGTCAAAAGAATATCATCAATTCACAGTTTTCAATACACAATACTCAATCTGCAATCTTCAAATCTCTATCCACAAACATCAATACTCATCATTCAACCCTCAACACTCATTCCCCAATCCTCAACCTTCAATCCTCAATCCTCAAACCTCAATCCTCATTCTTCAATCCTCAATACCCAATCCTCAATCTTCAATCCTGAATCCTCAATCCTAAATTCTCAATCCTCAATCCTCAGTCCTCAGTCCTCAAACCTCAATCCTCAATCCTCAGCCCTCATCCTCAATCCTCAATCCTCAATCCTCGATCCTCAATCTTCAATAATCAATCATCAATTCTCAATCCACAATACTCAATCCTCAATCGTCAATCCTCAATCCCCAATCCTCATTCCTCAATCCCCAATGTTCAATGCGCAATACCCAATACTCAATCTTCAATCCTCGACCCTCAATCCTTAATCCTCAATCCTCAACCCTCAATCCTCAATCCTCAGTCCTCAAACATCAATCCTGAATCCTCAATCCTGAATCCTCAACCTTCAGAACACAGTCCTCAACAATCTGTCGTCAATTCTCAATCCTCAATAGAATATCATCAATTCACAGTTTTCAATACACAATACTCAATCTGCAATCTTCAAATCTCTATCCACAAACATCAATTCTCATCATTCAACCCTCAACACTCAGTCCCCAATCCTCAACCTTCAATCCTCAATCCTCAAACCTCAATCCTCATTCTTCAATCCTCAACACCCAATCCTCAATCTTCAATCCTCAATACTCAATCCTCAATTCTCAATCCTCAATCCTCAATCCTCAGACCTCAAACAGCAATGCTCAACCCTCAGTCCTCGTCCTCAATCCACAACCATCAATAATGAATCCTCAATCTTCAATCATCAATATTCAATCTTCAGTCCTCAATCCTCAGTCCTCAATCCTCAAACCTCAATCCTCAACCGTCAGTCCTCGTCCTCAAACATCAATCCTCAATCCTCAATCCTCGATCTTCAATCATCAATACTCAATCTTCAATCCTCAATCCTCAATCCTCAATCCTCAATCCTCAATCCTCAATATTCAACGCCAACCCTCAACCATCAATCCTGAATACTCAACCATCAATCCTCAATTCTCAATACTCAATAGAATATCCTGAATTCTCATGGTTCAATACTCAATCCACAATATTCAATAATCAAATCTCAATCCTCAAACATCAATTCTCAACACTCAATCCTCAACACTCAGTCCTCTCTCTTCAATCCTCCATCCCCAATCCTAAATCCTCAAGCGTCAATCCTCAATTCTCAATCCTCAATCCGCAATCCTCAATCTTCAATCCTCAGTCCCAAATCCTCAATCTTCAATACTCAATCCTCAGTCCTCGGTCTTCAATTCTCAATACTCAATCTTCAATCCTCAATCCTCAATCCTCAATCCTCAATCCTCATTCATCAATCCTCAATACCCAATCCTCAATCTTCAATCCTCAATCCTCAATCCTCAATTCTCAATCCTCAATCCTCAATCCTCTGATCTCAAACATTAATACTCAATCCTCAGTCCTCGTTCTCAATCCACAACCCTCAATCCACAATCCTCTATCTTCAATTCTCAATCCTCAATCCTCAACCCTCAATCCTCAATCCTCAGTCCTCAACCCTCAATTCTGAATCCTCAGCCCTGAATCCTCAACCTTCAGCCCACAGTCCTCAACAATCAGTTGTCAATCCACAATCCTCAATACAATATCATCAATTCACAGTTTTCAATACTCAATACTCAATCTGCAATCTTCAAATCTCTATCCACAATCATCAATTCTCATCACTCAACCCTCAACACTCAGTCTTCAATCCTCAATCCTCAATCCTCAATCCTCAATCCTCATTCTTCAATACTCAATACCCAATCCTCAATCTTCAATCCTCAATCCTCAATCCTCAATTCTCAATCCTCAATCCTCAATACTCAGACCTCAAACAGCAGTACTCAACCCTCAGTCCTCGTCCTCAATCCTCAATCCTCAATCCTCAATCCTCATTCTTCAATACTCAATACCCAATCCTCAATCTTCAATCCTCAATCCTCATTCCTCAATCCTCAATCCTCAATCCCCAATCCTCAATCCTCAATCCTCAGTCCTCAAACCTCAATACCCAATCCTCAATCTTCAATCCTCAATCATCAATCTTCAATCCTCAGACCTCAAACAGCAATACTCAACCCTCAGTCCTCGCCCTCAATCCACAACCATCAATACTCAATCCTCAATCTTCAATCATCAATATTCAATCTTCAGTCCTCAATCCTCAATCCTCAATACTCAATCCTCTATCCTCAGAGTTCAATCCTCAATACCCAATCCTCAATCTTCAATCCTCAATCCTCAATCCTCAATCCCCAATCCTCAATCCTCAATCCTCTGTCCTCAAACCTCAATCTTCAATCCTCAATACTCAATCTTCAATCCTCAATCCTCAATCCTCGGTCCTCAATCCTCAATCGTTTAATCTCCAATCCTGAATACTCAATCTTCAATCCTCAATTCTCAATCCTCAATCCTCAATCCTCAATCCTCATTCTTAAATCCTCAGTACCCAATCCTAAATCTTCAATCCTGAATCCTCAATCCTAAATTCTCAATCCTCAATCCTCAGTCCTCAGTCCTCAAATCTCAATCCTCAAACCTCAGCCCTCATCCTCAATCCTCAATCCTCAATCCTCAATCCTCAATCCTCAATCTTCAATCCTCAATACACAATCTTGAATAATCAATCATCAATTCTCAATCCACAATACTCAATCCTCAATCGTCAATCCTCAATCCCCAATCCTGAATCCTCAATCCCCAATGTTCAATGCGCAATACCCAATCCTCAATCTTCAATCCTCGACCCTCAATCCTCAATCCTCAATCCTCAACCCTCAATCCTCAATCCTCAGTCCTCAAACATCAAACCTGAATCCTCAATACTGAATCCTCAATCTTCTGACCTCAGTCCTCAACAATCAGTCGTCAATTCCCAATCCTCAATAGAATATCATCAATTCACAGTTTTCAATACACAATACTCAATCTGCAATCTTCAAATCTCTATCCACAAACATCAATACTCATCACTCTACACTCAACACTCAGTCTTCAATACTCAATCCTCAATCCTCAATCCTCAATCCTCATCCTTCAATCCTCAATACCCAATCCTCAATCTTCAATCCTCAATCCTCAATCCTCAATCCTCATTCTTCAATCCTCAACACCCAATCCTCAATCTTCAATCCTCAATCCTCAATCCTCAATCCTCAATTCTGAATCCACAATCCTCAACCCTCAGACCTCAAACATCAATACTCAACCCTCAGTCCTCGTCCTCAATCCACAACACTCAATCCTCGATCCTCAATCTTCAATCATCAATATTCAATTTTCAATGCTCAATCCTCAATCCTCAATACTCAATCCTCTACCCTCAGTGTTCAATCCTCAATACCCAATCCTCAATCTTCAATCCTCAATCCTCAATCCTCAATCCCCAATCCTCAATCCTCAATCCTCAGTCCTCAAACCTCAATCCTCAACACTCAGCCCTCATCCTCAATCCTCAATCCTCAATCCTCAATCCTCAATCTTCAATCCTCAATCCTCAATCCTCAATTCTCAATCCTCAGTCCTCAATCTTCAATCCTCAATGCTCAATCCTCAATACTCAATACTCAATCCTCAATCTTCAATCCTCAATCCTCAATACTCAATCTTCAAGCCTCAATACTCAATCTTCAAACCTCAATCCTCAATTCTCAAACCTCAATGCTCAATACTCAATCGTCAATACTCAATCCCCAATCCTCAATCTTCAATCCTCAATCCTCAATCCTCAATCCTCAATCCTCAGTCCTCAATCTTCAATCCTCAATGCTCAATCCTCAATACTCAATACTCAATCCTCAATCCTCAATCCTCAACTCTGAATCCTCAATCCTCAACCCTCAGACCTCAAACATCAGTACTCAACCTTCAGTCCTCGTCCTCAATCCACAACACTCAATCCTCGATCCTCAATCTTCAATCATCAATATTCAGTTTTCAATGCTCAATCCTCAATCCTCAATACTCAATCCTCTACCCTCAGTGTTTAATCCTCAATACCCAATCCTCAATCTTCAATCCTCAATCCTCAATCCTCAATCCCAAATCCTCAATCCTCAATCCTCAGTCCTCAAACCTCAATCCTCAACACTCAGCCCTCATCCTCAATCCTCAATCCTCAATCCTCAATCCTCAATCTTGAATGCTCAATCCTCAATCCTCAATCCTCAATCCTCAGTCCTCAATCTTCAATCCTCAATGCTCAATCCTCAATACTCAATACTCAATATTCAATCCTCAATCCTCAATTCTCAATCCTCAATGCTCAATACTCTATCGTCAATGCTCAACCCCAACCCTCAATCTTCAATCCTCAATACTCAATCTTCAATCCTCAATACTCAATCTTCAAACCTCAATCCTCAATTCTCAAACCTCAATGCTCAATACTCAATCCTCAATCCTCAATACCCAATCTTCAATCCTCAATACTCAATCTTCAACCCTCAATACACAATCCTCAATCCTCAATCCTCATTCTTCAATCCTCAACACCCAATCCTCAATCTTCAATCCTCAATCCACAATCCTCAATTCTCAACCCTCTATCCTCAACCCTCAGACCTCAAACATCAATACTCAACCCTCAGTCCTCGTCCTCAATCCACAACACTCAATCCTCGATCCTCAATCTTCAATCATCAATATTCAATCTTCAATCCTCAATCCTCAATCCTCAATACTCAATCCTCTATCCTCAGAGTTCAATCCTCAATACCCAATCCTCAATCTTCAATCCTCAATCCTCAATCCTCAATCCCCAATCCTCAATCCTCAATCCTCTGTCCTCAAACCTCAATCTTCAATCCTCAATCCTCAATCCTCGGTCCTCAATCCTCAATCGTTTAATCTCCAATCCTGAATACTCAATCTTCAATCCTCAATTCTCAATCCTCAATCCTCAATCCTCAATCCTCATTCTTAAATCCTCAGTACCCAATCCTAAATCTTCAATCCTGAATCCTCAATCCTAAATTCTCAATCCTCAATCCTCAGTCCTCAGTCCTCAAATCTCAATCCTCAAACCTCAGCCCTCATCCTCAATCCTCAATCCTCAATCCTCAATCCTCAATCCTCAATCTTCAATCCTCAATACTCAATCTTGAATAATCAATCATCAATTCTCAATCCACAATACTCAATCCTCAATCGTCAATCCTCAATCCCCAATCCTGAATCCTCAATCCCCAATGTTCAATGCGCAATACCCAATCCTCAATCTTCAATCCTCGACCCTCAATCCTCAATCCTCAATCCTCAACCCTCAATCCTCAATCCTCAGTCCTCAAACATCAAACCTGAATCCTCAATACTGAATCCTCAATCTTCTGACCTCAGTCCTCAACAATCAGTCGTCAATTCTCAATCCTCAATAGAATATCATCAATTCACAGTTTTCAATACACAATACTCAATCTGCAATCTTCAAATCTCTATCCACAAACATCAGTACTCATCACTCTACACTCAACACTCAGTCTTCAATACTCAATCCTCAATCCTCAATCCTCAATCCTCATCCTTCAATCCTCAATACCCAATCCTCAATCTTCAATCCTCAATCCTCAATCCTCAATCCTCATTCTTCAATCCTCAACACCCAATCCTCAATACTCAATACTCAATCCTCAATCCTCAATCCTCAACTCTGAATCCTCAATCCTCAACCCTCAGACCTCAAACATCAGTACTCAACCTTGAGTCCTCGTCCTCAATCCACAACACTCAATCCTCGATCCTCAATCTTCAATCATCAATATTCAATTTTCAATGCTCAATCCTCAATCCTCAATACTCAATCCTCTACCCTCAGTGTTCAATCCTCAATACCCAATCCTCAATCTACAATCCTCAATCCTCAATCCTCAATCCCAAATCCTCAATCCTCAATCCTCAGTCCTCAAACCTCAATCCTCAACACTCAGCCCTCATCCTCAATCCTCAATCCTCAATCCTCAATCCTCAATCTTCAATCCTCAATCCTCAACCCTCAATCCTCAATCCTCAGTCCTCAATCTTCAATCCTCAATGCTCAATCCTCAATACTCAATACACAATCTTCAATCCTCAATCCTCAATTCTCAATCCTCAATGCTCAATACTCTATCGTCAATCCTCAATCCCCAATCCTCAATCTTCAATCCTCAATCCTCAATACTCAATCTTCAATCCTCAATACTCAATCTTCAAACCTCAATCCTCAATTCTCAAACCTCAATGCTCAATACTCAATCGTCAATCCTCAATCCCCAATCCTCAATCTTCAATCCTCAATCCTCAATCATCAATCATCAATCCTCAGTCCTCAATCTTCAATCCTCAATGCTCAATCCTCAATACTCAATACTCAATCCTCAATCCTCAATCCTCAACTCTGAATCCTCAATCCTCAACCCTCAGACCTCAAACATCAGTACTCAACCTTCAGTCCTCGTCCTCAATCCACAACACTCAATCCTCGATCCTCAATCTTGAATCATCAATATTCAATTTTCAATGCTCAATCCTCAATCCTCAATACTCAATCCTCTACCCTCAGTGTTCAATCCTCAATACCCAATCCTCAATCTTCAATCCTCAATCCTCAATCCTCAATCCCCAATCCTCAATCCTCAATCCTCAGTCCTCAAACCTCAATCCTCAACACTCAGCCCTCATCCTCAATCCTCAATCCTCAATCCTCAATCCTCAATCTTCAATCCTCAATCCTCAATCCTCAATCCTCAATCCTCAATCCTCAATCCTCAGACCTCAAACAGCAATGCTCAACCCTCAGTCCTCGTCCTCAATCCACAACCATCAATAATGAATCCTCACTCTTCAATCATCAATATTCAACCTTCAGTCCTCAATCCTCAATCCTCAATCCTCAAACCTCAATCCTCAACCGTCAGTCCTCGTCCTCAAACCTCAATCCTCAATAGTCAATCCTCAATCTTCAATCATCAATACTCAATCTTCAATCCTCAATCCTCAATCCTCAATCCTCAATCCTCAATATTCAACGCACAACGCTCAACCATCAATCCTCAATTCTCAATACTCAATAGAATATCCTGAATTCTCATGGTGCAATACTCAATCCACAATATTCAATAATCAAATCTCAATCCTCAAAACATCAATTCTCAACACTCAGTCCTCAACACTCAGTCCTCTCTCTTCAATCCTCCATCCCCAATCCTCAATCCTCAAGCGTCAATCCTCAATTCTCAATCGTCAATCCTCAATCCTCAATCTTCAATCCTCAGTCCCAAATCCTCAATCTTCAATACTCAATCCTCAATCCTCGGTCTTCAATTCTCAATACTCAATCTTCAATCCTCAATCCTCAATCCTCAATCCTCAATCCTCATTCATCAATCCTCAATACCCAATCCTCAATCTTCAATCCTCAATCCTCAATCCTCAATTCTCAATCCTCAATCCTCAATCCTCTGAACTCAAACATTAATACTCAATCCTCAGTCCTCAAACCTCAATCCTCATCACTCAGCCCTCATCCTCAATCCTCAATCCTCAATCCTCAATCCTGAATCTTCAATCCTCAATCCTCAATCCTCAATTCTCAATCCTCAGTCCTCAGTCTTCAATCCTCAATGCTCAATCCTCAATACTCAATACTCAATCTTCAATCCTCAATCCTCAATTCTCAATCCTCAATGCTCAATACTCTATCGTCAATCCTCAATCCCCAATCCTCAATCTTCAATCCTCAATCCTCAATACTCAATCTTCAATCCTCAATACTCAATCTTCAAACCTCAATCCTCAATTCTCAAACCTCAATGCTCAATACTCAATCGTCAATCCTCAATCCCCAATCCTCAACCTTCAATCCTCAATCCTCAATCCTCAATCCTTAATCCTCAATCTTCAATCCTCAATACTCAATCTTCAATCCTCAATCCTCAATTCTCAATCCTCAATCCTCAATACTCAATCTTCAATCCTCAATACTCAATCTTCAAACCTCAATACTCAATTCTCAAACCTCAATTCTCAATACTCAATCGTCAATCCTCAATCCCCAATCCTCAATCTTCAATCCTCAATCCTCAATCCTCAATCCTCAATACTCAATCTTCAATCCTCAATCCTCAATCCTCAATCCTCAATCCTCAATCTTCAATCCTCAATCCTCAATCCTCAATCCTCAATCCTCAGTCCTCAATCTTCAATCCTCAATGCTCAATCCTCAATACTCAATACTCAATCTTCAATCCTCAATCCTCAATTCTCAATCCTCAATGCTCAATACTCTATCGTCAATCCTCAATCCCCAATCCCCAATCTTCAATCCTCAATCCTCAATACTCAACCTTCAATCCTCAATACTCAATCTTCAAACCTCAATCCTCAATTCTCAAACCTCAATGCTCAATACTCAATCGTCAATCCTCAATCCCCAATCCTCAATCTTCAATCCTCAATCCTCAATCCGCAATCCTCAATCCTCAGTCCTCAATCTTCAATCCTCAATGCTCAATCCTCAATACTCAATACTCAATCCTCAATCCTCAATCCTCAACTCTGAATCCTCAATCCTCAACCCTCAGACCTCAAACATCAGTACTCAACCTTCAGTCCTCGTCCTCAATCCACAATACTCAATCCTCGATCCTCAATCTTCAATCATCAATATTCAATTTTCAATGCTCAATCCTCAATCCTCAATACTCAATCCTCTACCCTCAGTGTTCAATCCTCAATACCCAATCCTCAATCTTCAATCCTCAATCCTCAATCCTCAATCCCCAATCCTCAATCCTCAATCCTCAGTCCTCAAACCTCAATCCTCAACACTCAGCCCTCATCCTCAATCCTCAATCCTCAATCCTCAATCCTCAATCTTCAATCCTCAATCCTCAATCCTCAATCCTCAATCCTCAGTCCTCAATCTTCAATCCTCAATGCTCAATCCTCAATACTCAATACTCAATCTTCAATCCTCAATCCTCAATTCTCAATCATCAATGCTCAATACTCTATCGTCAATCCTCAACCCTCAGCCCTCATCCTCAATCCTCAATCCTCAATCCTCAACCATCAATATTCAATCCTCAATACTCAACATTCAATAATCAATCCTCAATTCTCAATCCTCAATAATCAATCCTCAATCTTCAATCCTCAATCCTCAATCCTCAATTCTCAATCCTCAATCCTCAATCCTCAGACCTCAAACAGCAATACTCAACCCTCAGTCCTCGTCCTCAATCCACAACCATCAATACTCACTCCTCAATCTTCAATCATCAATATTCAATCTTCAGTCTTCAATCTTCAATCCTCAATCCTCAATCCTCAATCCTCAATGTTCAATGCGCAATACCCAATCCTCAATCTTCAATAGTCAATCCTCAATCGTCAATCCTCAATCCTCAATCCTCAATCCTCAATCCTCAGTCCTCAAACATCAAACCTGAATCCTCAATTCTGAATCCTCAACATTCAGACCTCAGTCCTCAACAATCAGGTGTCAATTCTCAATCCTCAATGGAATATCATCAACTCACAGTTTTCAATACTCAATACTCAATCTGCAATCTTCAAAACTCTATCCACAAACATCAATTCTCATCACTCAACACTCAACACTCAGTCCTCAATCTTCAATCCTCAGTCCTCAATCCACAATCTTCAATCCTCAATACTCAATCCTCAATCCTCAATCCTCAATTCTCAATCCTCAATCCTCAGCCCTCAGTCCTCAAACCTCAATCGTCAGCCCTCAGCCCTCATCCTCAATCCTCAATCGACAATCCGCAATCCTCAATCGTCAATCCTCAATACTCAATCTTCAATCCTCAATCTTCAATCCTCAATCCTCAATCCAAAATCCACAATACTCAATCCTCAATCCTCAATCCTCAATCCTCAATCCTCAATCCTCATACTTCAATCCTCAATACCCAATCCTCAATCTTCAATCCTCAATCCTCAATCCTCAATCCTCAATCCTCAATCCTCAATCTTCAATCCTCAATACTCAATCTTCAATCCTCAATTATCAATCCTAAATCCTCTATCGTCAATCGTCAGTCTTCTATCCTCAATACTCAACCTTTAATCCTCAATACTCAAACCTCAATCCTCAATCCTCATTCTTCAATCCTCAATACCCAATCCTCAATCTTCAATCCTCAATCCTCAATCCTCAATTCTCAATCCTCAATCCTCAGTCCTCAGTCCTCAAGCCTCAATCCTCAACCCTCAGCCCTCATCCTCAATCCTCAATCGACAATCCGCAATCCTCAATCTTCAATGCTCAATCCTCAATCCTCAATCTTCAATCCTCAATACTCAATCTTCAACCCTCAATACTCAATTCTCAATCCTCAATACTCAATCCTCAATACTCAATACTCAATCCTCAATCCTCAATCCTCATTCTTCAATCCTCAATACCCAATCCTCAATTCTCAATCCTCAACCCTCAATCCTCAATCCTCAGTTCTCAATCCTCAATCCTCAATCCTCAGACCTCAAATATCAATACTCAACCCTCAGCCCTCGTCCTCAATCCACAACCCTCAATCTGTAATCCTCTAATCCTCAATCCTCAACACTCAATCTTCAATCATCAATCCTCAGCTCTCAAACCTCAATTCTGAATCCTCAATCCTGAGTCCTCAATCTTCAGCCCTCAGTCCTCAACAATCAGTTGTCAATCCTCAATCCTCAATAGAATATCCTCAATTCACAGTTTTCAACACTCAATACTCAATCTGCAATCTTCAAACCTCTACCCACAACATCAATACTCATCACTCAACCCTCAACACTCAGTCATCAATGTTCAATCCACAATCCTCAATTCGCAATCTTCAATCCTCAATACTGAATCTTCAATCCGCAATCCTCAATCCTCAACCCTCAATCCTCAATCCTGGATCTTCAATCCTCAGTCCCCAATCCTCAATCTTCTATCCTCAATACTCAATCCTCAATCCTCAATCCTCAATACTCAATCTTCAATCCTCAATACTCAATCTTCAATCCTCAATCCTCAATCCTCAATCCTCAATCATCAATCCTCAATCATCAATCCTCAATCTTCAATACTCAATCCTCAATCCTCAATCCTCAATATTCAATCCTCAATCCTCAATCCTCTATCATCAATCCTCAATCGTAAATCTTCAATCCGCAATACTCAATCCTCAATCCTCAATCCTCAATCCTCAATCCTCAATCCTCTATCCTCAATCCTCAATCGTCAATCTTCAATCCGCAATACTCAATCTTCAATCCTCAATCCTCAATACTCAATCCTCAATCCTCAAACCTCAATTCTGAATCCTCAATCCTGAGTCCTCAATCTTCAGCCCTCAGTCCTCAACAATCAGTAGTCAATCCTCAATCCTCAATAGAATATCCTCAATTCACAGTTCTCAACACTCAATACGCAGTCTGCAATCTTCAAACCTCTATCCACAAACATCAATTCTCATCTCTCAACCCTCAACACTCAGTCCTCAATGTTCAATCCTCAATCCTCAATTCTCAATCTTCAATCCTCAATACTGAATCTTCAATCCTCAATCCTCAATCCTCAATCCTCAATCCTCTGTCCTCAATCCTCAATCTTCAATTCTCAGTCGCCAATCCTCAATATTCTATCCTCAATACTCAATCCTCAATCCTCAGTCCTCAATCCTCAATCTTCAATCCTCAATACTCAATCTTCAATCCTCAATCCTCAATCTTCAATTCTCTATCCTCAATACTCAATCTTCAATCCTCAATACCCAATCCTCAATCTTCAATCCTCAATCCTCAATCCTCATCTCTCAATCCTCAATCCTCAGTCCTCAGTCCTCAGACCTCAATCCTCAACCCTCAGCCCTCATCCTCAATCCTCAATCCTCAATTTTCAATCCTCAATCCTCAATCCTCAAGCCTCAATCCTCAATCCTCAATTCTCAGTCCTCAAACCTCAATCGTGAATCCTCAATCGTGAGTCCTCAATCTTCAGACCTCAGTCCTCAACAATCAGTAGTCAATCCTCAATCCTCAATAGAATATCGTCAAGTCACAGTTTTCAACACTCAATACTCAATCTACAATCTTCAAACCTCTATCCACAAACATCAATTCTCATCACTCAACCCTCAACACTCAGTCCTCAATGTTCAATCCTCAATCCTCAATTCTCAATCTTCAATCCTCAATACTGAATCTTCAATCCTCAATCCTCAATCCTCAATCCTCAATCCTCTGTCCTCAATCCTCAATCTTCAATTCTCAGTCGCCAATCCTCAATCTTCTATACTCAATACTCAATCCTCAATCCTCAATCCTCAATCCTCAATCTTCAATCCTCAATACTCAATCTTCAATCCTCAATCCTCAATCCTCAATCCCCAATCCTCAATCCTCAATCCTCAATCCTCATTCTTCAATCCTCAATACAAACACTGCAATTCTCAATCCCCAGTCCTCACTCCTCAGTCCTCATTCTTCAATCCTCAATACCGAATCCTCAGTCTTCAATTCTCAATCCTCAATCATCAATTCTCAATCCTCAATCCTCAATCCTCAGACTTCAAACATCAATAGTCAACCCTCAGCCCTCGTCCTCAATCCACAACACTCAGTCCTCAATCCTCAATCTTCAATCATCAATATTCAATCTTCAATCCTCAATCCTCAATCCTCAATCCTCAACCCTCAATACTCAATGTTCAATCCTCAATACCCAATCCTCGGTCTTCAATCCTCAATCCTCAAGCCTCAATCCTCAATCCTCAATCCTCAGTCCTCAAACCTCAATCGTGAATCCTCAATCCTGAATCCTCAATCTGCAGACCCCAGACCTGAACAATCAGCAGTCTATCCTCAATCCTCAATAGAATATCATCAATTCACAGCTTTCAATACTGAACACTCAATCTGCAATCTTCAAATCTCTAGTCACAACCATCAATTCTCATCACTCAACACTCAAGGCTCAGTCCCCATACCTCAATCTTCAATTCTCAATCCTCAGTCCTCAACCTTCAATCCTCAATACTCAACATTCAATAATCAATCCTCAATTCTCAATCCTCAATAATCAATCCTCAATCGTCAATCCTCAAGCCCCAATCCTCAATCTTCAATCCTCAGTCCTCAATCCTCAATCCTCAATCCTCAATCTTCAATCCTCAATACTCAATCTTCAATCCTCAATCCTCAATCCTCAATCCTCAATCCTCAATCCTCAATCCTCAATCTTCAATCCTCAATCCCCAATCCTCAATTCTCAATCCTCAGTCCTCAATCCTCAGACCTCAAACAGCAATACTCAGCCCTCAGTCCTCGTCCTCAATCCACAACCATCAATACTCACTCCTCAATCTTCAATCATCAATATTCAATCCTCATCCTTCAATCCTCAATACCCAATCCTCAATCTTCAATCGTCAATCCTCAATACTCAATTCTCAATCCTCAATCATCAATCCTCAGACCTCAAACATCAATACTCAACCCTCAGTCCTCGTCCTAAATCCACAACCCTCAATCCTCAATCCTCTACCTTCAATCTTCAATCCTCAATCCTCAATCCTCAATCCTCAATCCTCAATCCTCAATCCTCAATCCTCTATCCTCAATCGTCAGTCATCAATCCTCAATACTCAATCCTCAATCCTCAATCCTCAATCCTCAATCTTCAATCCTCAATACTCAATCCTCAAGCCTCAATCCTCAATCCTCAATCCTCAGACCTCAAACCTCAATCGTGAATCCTCAATCCTGAATCCTCAATCTTCAGACCCCAGACCACAACAATCAGCAGTCTATCCTCAATCCTCAATAGAATATCATCAATTCACAGTTTTCAATACTGAACACTCAATCTGCAATCTTCAAATCTCTATTCACAACCATCAATTCTCATCACTCAACACTCAAGGCTCTGTCCGCAAACCTCAATCTTCAATTCTCAATCCTCAGTCCTCAATCTTCAATCCTCAATACTCAACATTCAATAATCAATCCTCAATTCTCAATCCTCAATAATCAATCCTCAATCGTCAATCCTCAAGCCCCAATCCTCAATCTTCAATCCTCAATCCTCAATCCTCAATCCTCAATCCTCAATCTTCAATCCTCAATACTCAATCTTCAATCCTCAATACTCAATCTTCAATCCTCAATCCTCAATCCTCAATCCTCAATCCTCAATCCTCAATCCTCAATCCTCAGTCTTCAATCCTCAGTCCCCAATCCTCAATCTTCTATCCCCAATACTCAATCCTCAATCCTCAATCCTCAATCCTCAATCCTCAATCTTCAATCCTCAATACTCAATCTTCAATCCTCAATCCTCAATCCCCAATCCTCAATCATCAATCCTCAAACATCAATTCTCAACACTCAATTCAAAATACTCAGTCCTCTCTCTTACAATCCTCCATTCTCAATCCTCAATCTTCAAGCGCCAATCCTCAATCCTCAATCCTCAACCCTCAATCCTCAGTCCTCAAACCTCAATGCGGAATCCTCAACCCTGAATCCTCAATCTTCAGACGTCGGTCCTCAACAATCAATTGTCAATCCTCAATCCTCAATAGAAGATCCTCAATTCACAGTTTTCAATACTGAATCCCCATTCTTCAATCTTCAAATCTCAATCCACAAACATCAATTCTCATCACTCAACCCTCAACGCTCAGTCGTCAATCTTCAATCCTCAATACTCAATCTTCAATCCTCAATCCTCAATCCTCAATCCCCAATCCTCAATCCTCAATCCTCAATCCTCAATCTTCAATCCTCAATACAAAAACTGCAATTCTCAATCCCCAGTCCTCACTCCTCAGTCCTCATTCTTCAATCCTCAATACCGAATCCTCAGTCTTCAATTCTCAATCCTCAATCATCAATTCTCAATCCTCAATCCTCAATCCTCAGACTTCAAACATCAATAGTCAACCCTCAGTCCTCGTTCTCAATCCACAACACTCAGTCCTCAATCCTCAATCTTCAATCATCAATATTCAATCTTCAATCCTCAATCCTCAATCCTCAATCCTCAACCCTCAATACTCAATGTTCAATCCTCAATACCCAATCCTCGGTCTTCAATCCTCAATCCTGAAGCCTCAATCCTCAATCCTCAATCCTCAGTCCCCAAACCTCAATCGTGAATCCTCAATCCTGAATCCTCAATCTTCAGACCCCAGACCTCAACAATCAGCAGTATATCCTCAATCCTCAATAGAATATCATCAATTCACAGCTTTCAATACTGAACACTCAATCTGCAATCTTCAAATCTCTATCCACAACCATCAATTCTCATCACTCAACACTGAAGACTCAGTCCCCAATCCTCAATCTTCAATTCTCAATCCTCAGTCCTCAATCTTCAATCCTCAATACTCAACATTCAATAATCAATCCTCAATTTTCAATCCTCAATAATTAATCCTCAATCGTCAATCCTCAAGCCCCAATCCTCAATCTTCAATCCTCAATCCTCAATCCTCAATCCTCAATCCTCAATCTTCAATCCTCAATACTCAATCTTCAATCCTCAATCCTCAATCCTCAATCCTCAATCCTCAATCTTCATTCCTCAATCCCCAATCCTCAATTCTCAATCCTCAATCCTCAATCCTCAGACCTCAAACAGCAATACTCAATCCTCAGTCCTCGCCCTCAATCCACAACCATCAATACTCAATCCTCAATCTTCAATCATCAATATTCAATCTTCACTCCTGAATCCTCAATCCTCAATCCTCAATCCTCAATCCTCAATGTTCAATGCGCAATACCCAATCCTCAATCTTCGATCCTCAATCCTCAATCCTCAATCCTCAATCCTCAATCCAGAATCCTCAAACTTCAATCCTCAGACCTCAAACAGCAATGCTCAACCCTCAGTCCTCGTCCTCAATCCACAACCATCAATCCTCAATCCTCAACCTTCAATCATCAATATTCAATCTTCAGTCCTCAATCCTCAATCCTCAATACTCAATCCTCAATCCTCAATGTTCAATCCGCAATACCCAATCCTCAATCTTCAATCCTCAGTCCTCAATCCTCAATCCTCGATCCTCAATTCTCAATCTTCAATCCACAATACTCAATCTTCAACCCTCAATCCACAATCCTCAATCCTCAATCCTCATTCTTCAATCCTCAACACCCAATCCTCAATCCTCAATCCTCAATCCTCAATCCTCAATTCTCAACCCTCAATCCTCAACCCTCAGACCTCAAACATCAATACTCAACCCTCAGTCCTCGTCCTCAATCCACAACACTCAATCCTCGATCCTCAATCTTCAATCATCGATATTCAATCTTCAATCCTCAATCCTCAATCCTCAATACTCAATCCTCTATCCTCAGTGTTCAATACTCAATACCCAATCCTCAATCTTCAATCCTCAATCCTCAATCCTCAATCCTCAATCCTCAATCCTCAATATTCAACGAACAACCCTCAACCATCAATTCTCAATACTCAACCATCAATCCTCAATTCTCAATACTCAATAGAATATCCTGAATTCTCATGGTTCAATACTCAATCCAGAATATTCAATAATCAAATCTCAATCCTCAAACATCAATTCTCAACACTCAATCCTCAACACTCAGTCCTCTCTCTTCAATCCTCCATCCTCAATCCTCAATCCTCAAGCGTCAATCCTCAATCCTCAATCCTCAATCCTCAGTCCTCAAACCTCAATCTTCAATCCCCAATACTCAATCTTCAATCCTCAATCCTCAATCCTCGGTCCACAATCCTCAATCGTCAATCTCCAATCCTGAATACTCAATCTTCAATCCTCAATCCTCAATCCTCAATCGTCAATTCTCAGTCCTCATTCTTCATTCCTCAATACCCAAACCTCAATCTTCAATGCCCAATACTCAATCTTCAATCCTCAATCCTCAATCCTCGGTCCACAATCCTCAATCGTCAATCTCCAATCCTGAATACTCAATCTTCAATCCTCAATCCTCAATCCTCAATCCTCAATTCTCAGTCCTCATTCTTCATTCCTCAATACCCAATCCTCAATCTTCAATCCTCAATCCTCAATCCTCAATTCTCAACCCTCAATCCTCAACACTCAGTCCTCTCTCTTCAATCCTCCATCCCCAATCCTAAATCCTCAAGCGTCAATCCTCAATTCTCAATCCTCAATCCGCAATCCTCAATCTTCAATCCTCAGTCCCTAATCCTCAATCTTCAATACTCAATCCTCAGTCCTCGGTCTTCAATTCTCAATACTCAATCTTCAATCCTCAATCCTCAATCCTCATTCATCAATCCTCAATACCCAATCCTCAATCTTCAATCCTCAATCCTCAATCCTCAATTCTCAATCCTCAATCCTCAATCCTCTGATCTCAAACATTAATACTCAATCCTCAGTCCTCGTTCTCAATCCACAACCCTCAATCCACAATCCTCTATCTTCAATTCTCAATCCTCAATCCTCAACCCTCAATCCTCAATCCTCAGTCCTCAACCCTCAATTCTGAATCCTCAGCCCTGAATCCTCAACCTTCAGCCCACAGTCCTCAACAATCAGTTGTCAATCCACAATCCTCAATACAATATCATCAATTCACAGTTTTCAATACTCAATACTCAATCTGCAATCTTCAAATCTCTATCCACAATCATCAATTCTCATCACTCAACCCTCAACACTCAGTCTTCAATCCTCAATCCTCAATCCTCAATCCTCAATCCTCATTCTTCAATACTCAATACCCAATCCTCAATCTTCAATCCTCAATCCTCAATCCTCAATTCTCAATCCTCAATCCTCAATACTCAGACCTCAAACAGCAGTACTCAACCCTCAGTCCTCGTCCTCAATCCTCAATCCTCAATCCTCAATCCTCATTCTTCAATACTCAATACCCAATCCTCAATCTTCAATCCTCAATCCTCATTCCTCAATCCTCAATCCTCAATCCCCAATCCTCAATCCTCAATCCTCAGTCCTCAAACCTCAATCCTCAATTCTCAACCCTCAATCCTCAACCCTCAGACCTCAAACATCAATACTCAACCCTCAGTCCTCGTCCTCAATCCACAACACTCAATCCTCGATCCTCAATCTTCAATCATCGATATTCAATCTTCAATCCTCAATCCTCAATCCTCAATACTCAATCCTCTATCCTCAGTGTTCAATCCTCAATACCCAATCCTCAATCTTCAATCCTCAATCCTCAATCCTCAATCCTCAATCCTCAATCCTCAATATTCAACGAACAACCCTCAACCATCAATTCTCAATACTCAACCATCAATCCTCAATTCTCAATACTCAATAGAATATCCTGAATTCTCATGGTTCAATACTCAATCCAGAATATTCAATAATCAAATCTCAATCCTCAAACATCAATTCTCAACACTCAATCCTCAACACTCAGTCCTCTCTCTTCAATCCTCCATCCTCAATCCTCAATCCTCAAGCGTCAATCCTCAATCCTCAATCCCCAATCCTCAATCCTCAATCCTCAATCCTCAATCTTCAATCCTCAATACAAAAACTGCAATTCTCAATCCCCAGTCCTCACTCCTCAGTCCTCATTCTTCAATCCTCAATACCGAATCCTCAGTCTTCAATTCTCAATCCTCAATCATCAATTCTCAATCCTCAATCCTCAATCCTCAGACTTCAAACATCAATAGTCAACCCTCAGTCCTCGTTCTCAATCCACAACACTCAGTCCTCAATCCTCAATCTTCAATCATCAATATTCAATCTTCAATCCTCAATCCTCAATCCTCAATCCTCAACCCTCAATACTCAATGTTCAATCCTCAATACCCAATCCTCGGTCTTCAATCCTCAATCCTGAAGCCTCAATCCTCAATCCTCAATCCTCAGTCCCCAAACCTCAATCGTGAATCCTCAATCCTGAATCCTCAATCTTCAGACCCCAGACCTCAACAATCAGCAGTATATCCTCAATCCTCAATAGAATATCATCAATTCACAGCTTTCAATACTGAACACTCAATCTGCAATCTTCAAATCTCTATCCACAACCATCAATTCTCATCACTCAACACTCAAGACTCAGTCCCCAATCCTCAATCTTCAATTCTCAATCCTCAGTCCTCAATCTTCAATCCTCAATACTCAACATTCAATAATCAATCCTCAATTTTCAATCCTCAATAATTAATCCTCAATCGTCAATCCTCAAGCCCCAATCCTCAATCTTCAATCCTCAATCCTCAATCCTCAATCCTCAATCCTCAATCTTCAATCCTCAATACTCAATCTTCAATCCTCAATCCTCAATCCTCAATCCTCAATCCTCAATCTTCATTCCTCAATCCCCAATCCTCAATTCTCAATCCTCAATCCTCAATCCTCAGACCTCAAACAGCAATACTCAATCCTCAGTCCTCGCCCTCAATCCACAACCATCAATACTCAATCCTCAATCTTCAATCATCAATATTCAATCTTCACTCCTGAATCCTCAATCCTCAATCCTCAATCCTCAATCCTCAATGTTCAATGCGCAATACCCAATCCTCAATCTTCGATCCTCAATCCTCAATCCTCAATCCTCAATCCTCAATCCAGAATCCTCAAACTTCAATCCTCAGACCTCAAACAGCAATGCTCAACCCTCAGTCCTCGTCCTCAATCCACAACCATCAATCCTCAATCCTCAACCTTCAATCATCAATATTCAATCTTCAGTCCTCAATCCTCAATCCTCAATACTCAATCCTCAATCCTCAATGTTCAATCCGCAATACCCAATCCTCAATCTTCAATCCTCAGTCCTCAATCCTCAATCCTCGATCCTCAATTCTCAATCTTCAATCCACAATACTCAATCTTCAACCCTCAATCCACAATCCTCAATCCTCAATCCTCATTCTTCAATCCTCAACACCCAATCCTCAATCCTCAATCCTCAATCCTCAATCCTCAATTCTCAACCCTCAATCCTCAACCCTCAGACCTCAAACATCAATACTCAACCCTCAGTCCTCGTCCTCAATCCACAACACTCAATCCTCGATCCTCAATCTTCAATCATCGATATTCAATCTTCAATCCTCAATCCTCAATCCTCAATACTCAATCCTCTATCCTCAGTGTTCAATCCTCAATACCCAATCCTCAATCTTCAATCCTCAATCCTCAATCCTCAATCCTCAATCCTCAATCCTCAATATTCAACGAACAACCCTCAACCATCAATTCTCAATACTCAACCATCAATCCTCAATTCTCAATACTCAATAGAATATCCTGAATTCTCATGGTTCAATACTCAATCCTGAATATTCAATAATCAAATCTCAATCCTCAAACATCAATTCTCAACACTCAATCCTCAACACTCAGTCCTCTCTCTTCAATCCTCCATCCTCAATCCTCAATCCTCAAGCGTCAATCCTCAATCCTCAATCCTCAATCCTCAGTCCTCAAACCTCAATCTTCAATCCCCAATACTCAATCTTCAATCCTCAATCCTCAATCCTCGGTCCACAATCCTCAATCGTCAATCTCCAATCCTGAATACTCAATCTTCAATCCTCAATCCTCAATCCTCAATCGTCAATTCTCAGTCCTCATTCTTCATTCCTCAATACCCAAACCTCAATCTTCAATGCCCAATACTCAATCTTCAATCCTCAATCCTCAATCCTCGGCCCACAATCCTCAATCGTCAATCTCCAATCCTGAATACTCAATCTTCAATCCTCAATCCTCAATCCTCAATCCTCAATTCTCAGTCCTCATTCTTCATTCCTCAATACCCAATCCTCAATCTTCAATCCTCAATCCTCAATCCTCAATTCTCAACCCTCAATCCTCAGAACTCAGACCTCAAACCTCAATCCCCAGACCTCAGCCCTCATAATCAATAGTCAATCCTCAATCCCCAATCCTCAATCCTCAATCCCCAATGTTCAGTGCGCAATACCCATTCCTCAATCTTCAATCCTCGACCCTCAATCCTCAATCCTCAATCCTCAACCCTCTATCCTCAATCCTCAGTCCTCAAACATCAATCCTGAATCCTCAATCCTGAATCCTCAATCTTCAGACCTCAGTCCTCAACAATCGGTCGTCAATTCTCAATCGTCAAAAGAATATCATCAATTCACAGTTTTCAATACACAATACTCAATCTGCAATCTTCAAATCTCTATCCACAAACATCAATACTCATCATTCAACCCTCAACACTCATTCCCCAATCCTCAACCTTCAATCCTCAATCCTCAAACCTCAATCCTCATTCTTCAATCCTCAATACCCAATCCTCAATCTTCAATCCTGAATCCTCAATCCTAAATTCTCAATCCTCAATCCTCAGTCCTCAGTCCTCAAACCTCAATCCTCAATCCTCAGCCCTCATCCTCAATCCTCAATCCTCAATCCTCGATCCTCAATCTTCAATAATCAATCATCAATTCTCAATCCACAATACTCAATCCTCAATCGTCAATCCTCAATCCCCAATCCTCATTCCTCAATCCCCAATGTTCAATGCGCAATACCCAATACTCAATCTTCAATCCTCGACCCTCAATCCTTAATCCTCAATCCTCAACCCTCAATCCTCAATCCTCAGTCCTCAAACATCAATCCTGAATCCTCAATCCTGAATCCTCAACCTTCAGAACACAGTCCTCAACAATCTGTCGTCAATTCTCAATCCTCAATAGAATATCATCAATTCACAGTTTTCAATACACAATACTCAATCTGCAATCTTCAAATCTCTATCCACAAACATCAATTCTCATCATTCAACCCTCAACACTCAGTCCCCAATCCTCAACCTTCAATCCTCAATCCTCAAACCTCAATCCTCATTCTTCAATCCTCAACACCCAATCCTCAATCTTCAATCCTCAATACTCAATCCTCAATTCTCAATCCTCAATCCTCAATCCTCAGACCTCAAACAGCAATGCTCAACCCTCAGTCCTCGTCCTCAATCCACAACCATCAATAATGAATCCTCAATCTTCAATCATCAATATTCAATCTTCAGTCCTCAATCCTCAGTCCTCAATCCTCAAACCTCAATCCTCAACCGTCAGTCCTCGTCCTCAAACATCAATCCTCAATCCTCAATTCTCGATCTTCAATCATCAATACTCAATCTTCAATCCTCAATCCTCAATCCTCAATCCTCAATCCTCAATCCTCAATATTCAACGCCAACCCTCAACCATCAATCCTGAATACTCAACCATCAATCCTCAATTCTCAATACTCAATAGAATATCCTGAATTCTCATGGTTCAATACTCAATCCACAATATTCAATAATCAAATCTCAATCCTCAAACATCAATTCTCAACACTCAATCCTCAACACTCAGTCCTCTCTCTTCAATCCTCCATCCCCAATCCTAAATCCTCAAGCGTCAATCCTCAATTCTCAATCCTCAATCCGCAATCCTCAATCTTCAATCCTCAGTCCCTAATCCTCAATCTTCAATACTCAATCCTCAGTCCTCGGTCTTCAATTCTCAATACTCAATCTTCAATCCTCAATCCTCAATCCTCAATCCTCAATCCTCATTCATCAATCCTCAATACCCAATCCTCAATCTTCAATCCTCAATCCTCAATCCTCAATTCTCAATCCTCAATCCTGAATCCTCTGATCTCAAACATTAATACTCAATCCTCAGTCCTCGTTCTCAATCCACAACCCTCAATCCACAATCCTCTATCTTCAATTCTCAATCCTCAATCCTCAACCCTCAATCCTCAATCCTCAGTCCTCAACCCTCAATTCTGAATCCTCAGCCCTGAATCCTCAACCTTCAGCCCACAGTCCTCAACAATCAGTTGTCAATCCACAATCCTCAATACAATATCATCAATTCACAGTTTTCAATACTCAATACTCAATCTGCAATCTTCAAATCTCTATCCACAATCATCAATTCTCATCACTCAACCCTCAACACTCAGTCTTCAATCCTCAATCCTCAATCCTCAATCCTCAATCCTCATTCTTCAATACTCAATACCCAATCCTCAATCTTCAATCCTCAATCCTCAATCCTCAATTCTCAATCCTCAATCCTCAATACTCAGACCTCAAACAGCAGTACTCAACCCTCAGTCCTCGTCCTCAATCCTCAATCCTCAATCCTCAATCCTCATTCTTCAATACTCAATACCCAATCCTCAATCTTCAATCCTCAATCCTCATTCCTCAATCCTCAATCCTCAATCCCCAATCCTCAATCCTCAATCCTCAGTCCTCAAACCTCAATCCTCAAATCTCAACCCTCAATCCTCAACCCTCAGACCTCAAACATCAATACTCAACCCTCAGTCCTCGTCCTCAATCCACAACACTCAATCCTCGATCCTCAATCTTCAATCATCGATATTCAATCTTCAATCCTCAATCCTCAATCCTCAATACTCAATCCTCTATCCTCAGTGTTCAATCCTCAATACCCAATCCTCAATCTTCAATCCTCAATCCTCAATCCTCAATCCTCAATCCTCAATCCTCAATATTCAACGAACAACCCTCAACCATCAATTCTCAATACTCAACCATCAATCCTCAATTCTCAATACTCAATAGAATATCCTGAATTCTCATGGTTCAATACTCAATCCAGAATATTCAATAATCAAATCTCAATCCTCAAACATCAATTCTCAACACTCAATCCTCAACACTCAGTCCTCTCTCTTCAATCCTCCATCCTCAATCCTCAATCCTCAAGCGTCAATCCTCAATCCTCAATCCTCAATCCTCAGTCCTCAAACCTCAATCTTCAATCCCCAATACTCAATCTTCAATCCTCAATCCTCAATCCTCGGTCCACAATCCTCAATCGTCAATCTCCAATCCTGAATACTCAATCTTCAATCCTCAATCCTCAATCCTCAATCGTCAATTCTCAGTCCTCATTCTTCATTCCTCAATACCCAAACCTCAATCTTCAATGCCCAATACTCAATCTTCAATCCTCAATCCTCAATCCTCGGTCCACAATCCTCAATCGTCAATCTCCAATCCTGAATACTCAATCTTCAATCCTCAATCCTCAATCCTCAATCCTCAATTCTCAGTCCTCATTCTTCATTCCTCAATACCCAATCCTCAATCTTCAATCCTCAATCCTCAATCCTCAATTCTCAACCCTCAATCCTCAGAACTCAGACCTCAAACCTCAATCCCCAGACCTCAGCCCTCATAATCAATAGTCAATCCTCAATCCCCAATCCTCAATCCTCAATCCCCAATGTTCAGTGCGCAATACCCATTCCTCAATCTTCAATCCTCGACCCTCAATCCTCAATCCTCAATCCTCAACCCTCTATCCTCAATCCTCAGTCCTCAAACATCAATCCTGAATCCTCAATCCTGAATCCTCAATCTTCAGACCTCAGTCCTCAACAATCGGTCGTCAATTCTCAATCGTCAAAAGAATATCATCAATTCACAGTTTTCAATACACAATACTCAATCTGCAATCTTCAAATCTCTATCCACAAACATCAATACTCATCATTCAACCCTCAACACTCATTCCCCAATCCTCAACCTTCAATCCTCAATCCTCAAACCTCAATCCTCATTCTTCAATCCTCAATACCCAATCCTCAATCTTCAATCCTGAATCCTCAATCCTAAATTCTCAATCCTCAATCCTCAGTCCTCAGTCCTCAAACCTCAATCCTCAATCCTCAGCCATCATCCTCAATCCTCAATCCTCAATCCTCGATCCTCAATCTTCAATAATCAATCATCAATTCTCAATCCACAATACTCAATCCTCAATCGTCAATCCTCAATCCCCAATCCTCATTCCTCAATCCCCAATGTTCAATGCGCAATACCCAATACTCAATCTTCAATCCTCGACCCTCAATCCTTAATCCTCAATCCTCAACCCTCAATCCTCAATCCTCAGTCCTCAAACATCAATCCTGAATCCTCAATCCTGAATCCTCAACCTTCAGAACACAGTCCTCAACAATCTGTCGTCAATTCTCAATCCTCAATAGAATATCATCAATTCACAGTTTTCAATACACAATACTCAATCTGCAATCTTCAAATCTCTATCCACAAACATCAATTCTCATCATTCAACCCTCAACACTCAGTCCCCAATCCTCAACCTTCAATCCTCAATCCTCAAACCTCAATCCTCATTCTTCAATCCTCAACACCCAATCCTCAATCTTCAATCCTCAATACTCAATCCTCAATTCTCAATCCTCAATCCTCAATCCTCAGACCTCAAACAGCAATGCTCAACCCTCAGTCCTCGTCCTCAATCCACAACCATCAATAATGAATCCTCAATCTTCAATCATCAATATTCAATCTTCAGTCCTCAATCCTCAGTCCTCAATCCTCAAACCTCAATCCTCAACCGTCAGTCCTCGTCCTCAAACGTCAATCCTCAATCCTCAATCCTCGATCTTCAATCATCAATACTCAATCTTCAATCCTCAATCCTCAATCCTCAATCCTCAATCCTCAATCCTCAATATTCAACGCCAACCCTCAACCATCAATCCTGAATACTCAACCATCAATCCTCAATTCTCAATACTCAATAGAATATCCTGAATTCTCATGGTTCAATACTCAATCCACAATATTCAATAATCAAATCTCAATCCTCAAACATCAATTCTCAACACTCAATCCTCAACACTCAGTCCTCTCTTTTCAATCCTCCATCCCCAATCCTAAATCCTCAAGCGTCAATCCTCAATTCTCAATCCTCAATCCGCAATCCTCAATCTTCAATCCTCAGTCCCTAATCCTCAATCTTCAATACTCAATCCTCAGTCCTCGGTCTTCAATTCTCAATACTCAATCTTCAATCCTCAATCCTCAATCCTCAATCCTCAATCCTCATTCATCAATCCTCAATACCCAATCCTCAATCTTCAATCCTCAATCCTCAATCCTCAATTCTCAATCCTCAATCCTCAATCCTCTGATCTCAAACATTAATACTCAATCCTCAGTCCTCGTTCTCAATCCACAACCCTCAATCCACAATCCTCTATCTTCAATTCTCAATCCTCAATCCTCAACCCTCAATCCTCAATCCTCAGTCCTCAACCCTCAATTCTGAATCCTCAGCCCTGAATCCTCAACCTTCAGCCCACAGTCCTCAACAATCAGTTGTCAATCCACAATCCTCAATACAATATCATCAATTCACAGTTTTCAATACTCAATACTCAATCTGCAATCTTCAAATCTCTATCCACAATCATCAATTCTCATCACTCAACCCTCAACACTCAGTCTTCAATCCTCAATCCTCAATCCTCAATCCTCAATCCTCATTCTTCAATACTCAATACCCAATCCTCAATCTTCAATCCTCAATCCTCAATCCTCAATTCTCAATCCTCAATCCTCAATACTCAGACCTCAAACAGCAGTACTCAACCCTCAGTCCTCGTCCTCAATCCTCAATCCTCAATCCTCAATCCTCATTCTTCAATACTCAATACCCAATCCTCAATCTTCAATCCTCAATCCTCATTCCTCAATCCTCAATCCTCAATCCCCAATCCTCAATCCTCAATCCTCAGTCCTCAAACCTCAATACCCAATCCTCAATCTTCAATCCTCAATCATCAGTCTTCAATCCTCAGACCTCAAACAGCAATACTCAACCCTCAGTCCTCGCCCTCAATCCACAACCATCAATACTCAATCCTCAATCTTCAATCATCAATATTCAATCTTCAGTCCTCAATCCTCAATCCTCAATACTCAATCGTCTATCCTCAGAGTTCAATCCTCAATACCCAATCCTCAATCTTCAATCCTCAATCCTCAATCCTCAATCCCCAATCCTCAATCCTCAATCCTCTGTCCTCAAACCTCAATCTTCAATCCTCAATACTCAATCTTCAATCCTCAATCCTCAATCCTCGGTCCTCAATCCTCAATCGTTTAATCTCCAATCCTGAATACTCAATCTTCAATCCTCAATTCTCAATCCTCAATCCTCAATCCTCAATCCTCATTCTTAAATCCTCAGTACCCAATCCTAAATCTTCAATCCTGAATCCTCAATCCTAAATTCTCAATCCTCAATCCTCAGTCCTCAGTCCTCAAATCTCAATCCTCAAACCTCAGCCCTCATCCTCAATCCTCAATCCTCAATCCTCAATCCTCAATCCTCAATCTTCAATCCTCAATACACAATCTTGAATAATCAATCATCAATTCTCAATCCACAATACTCAATCCTCAATCGTCAATCCTCAATCCCCAATCCTGAATCCTCAATCCCCAATGTTCAATGCGCAATACCCAATCCTCAATCTTCAATCCTCGACCCTCAATCCTCAATCCTCAATCCTCAACCCTCAATCCTCAATCCTCAGTCCTCAAACATCAAACCTGAATCCTCAATACTGAATCCTCAATCTTCTGACCTCAGTCCTCAACAATCAGTCGTCAATTCCCAATCCTCAATAGAATATCATCAATTCACAGTTTTCAATACACAATACTCAATCTGCAATCTTCAAATCTCTATCCACAAACATCAATACTCATCACTCTACACTCAACACTCAGTCTTCAATACTCAATCCTCAATCCTCAATCCTCAATCCTCATCCTTCAATCCTCAATACCCAATCCTCAATCTTCAATCCTCAATCCTCAATCCTCAATCCTCATTCTTCAATCCTCAACACCCAATCCTCAATCTTCAATCCTCAATCCTCAATCCTCAATCCTCAATTCTGAATCCACAATCCTCAACCCTCAGACCTCAAACATCAATACTCAACCCTCAGTCCTCGTCCTCAATCCACAACACTCAATCCTCGATCCTCAATCTTCAATCATCAATATTCAATTTTCAATGCTCAATCCTCAATCCTCAATACTCAATCCTCTACCCTCAGTGTTCAATCCTCAATACCCAATCCTCAATCTTCAATCCTCAATCCTCAATCCTCAATCCCCAATCCTCAATCCTCAATCCTCAGTCCTCAAACCTCAATCCTCAACACTCAGCCCTCATCCTCAATCCTCAATCCTCAATCCTCAATCCTCAATCTTCAATCCTCAATCCTCAATCCTCAATTCTCAATCCTCAGTCCTCAATCTTCAATCCTCAATGCTCAATCCTCAATACTCAATACTCAATCCTCAATCTTCAATCCTCAATCCTCAATACTCAATCTTCAAGCCTCAATACTCAATCTTCAAACCTCAATCCTCAATTCTCAAACCTCAATGCTCAATACTCAATCGTCAATACTCAATCCCCAATCCTCAATCTTCAATCCTCAATCCTCAATCCTCAATCCTCAATCCTCAGTCCTCAATTTTCAATCCTCAATGCTCAATCCTCAATACTCAATACTCAATCCTCAATCCTCAATCCTCAACTCTGAATCCTCAATCCTCAACCCTCAGACCTCAAACATCAGTACTCAACCTTCAGTCCTCGTCCTCAATCCACAACACTCAATCCTCGATCCTCAATCTTCAATCATCAATATTCAATTTTCAATGCTCAATCCTCAATCCTCAATACTCAATCCTCTACCCTCAGTGTTTAATCCTCAATACCCAATCCTCAATCTTCAATCCTCAATCCTCAATCCTCAATCCCAAATCCTCAATCCTCAATCCTCAGTCCTCAAACCTCAATCCTCAACACTCAGCCCTCATCCTCAATCCTCAATCCTCAATCCTCAATCCTCAATCTTGAATGCTCAATCCTCAATCCTCAATCCTCAATCCTCAGTCCTCAATCTTCAATCCTCAATGCTCAATCCTCAATACTCAATACTCAATATTCAATCCTCAATCCTCAATTCTCAATCCTCAATGCTCAATACTCTATCGTCAATGCTCAACCCCAACCCTCAATCTTCAATCCTCAATACTCAATCTTCAATCCTCAATACTCAATCTTCAAACCTCAATCCTCAATTCTCAAACCTCAATGCTCAATACTCAATCCTCAATCCTCAATACCCAATCTTCAATCCTCAATACTCAATCTTCAACCCTCAATCCACAATCCTCAATCCTCAATCCTCATTCTTCAATCCTCAACACCCAATCCTCAATCTTCAATCCTCAATCCACAATCCTCAATTCTCAACCCTCTATCCTCAACCCTCAGACCTCAAACATCAATACTCAACCCTCAGTCCTCGTCCTCAATCCACAACACTCAATCCTCGATCCTCAATCTTCAATCATCAATATTCAATCTTCAATCCTCAATCCTCAATCCTCAATACTCAATCCTCTATCCTCAGAGTTCAATCCTCAATACCCAATCCTCAATCTTCAATCCTCAATCCTCAATCCTCAATCCCCAATCCTCAATCCTCAATCCTCTGTCCTCAAACCTCAATCTTCAATCCTCAATACTCAATCTTCAATCCTCAATCCTCAATCCTCGGTCCTCAATCCTCAATCGTTTAATCTCCAATCCTGAATACTCAATCTTCAATCCTCAATTCTCAATCCTCAATCCTCAATCCTCAATCCTCATTCTTAAATCCTCAGTACCCAATCCTAAATCTTCAATCCTGAATCCTCAATCCTAAATTCTCAATCCTCAATCCTCAGTCCTCAGTCCTCAAATCTCAATCCTCAAACCTCAGCCCTCATCCTCAATCCTCAATCCTCAATCCTCAATCCTCAATCCTCAATCTTCAATCCTCAATACTCAATCTTGAATAATCAATCATCAATTCTCAGTCCACAATACTCAATCCTCAATCGTCAATCCTCAATGCCCAATCCTCAATCCTCAATCCCCAATGTTCAATGCGCAATACCCAATCCTCAATCTTCAATCCTCGACCCTCAATCCTCAATCCTCAATCCTCAACCCTCAATCCTCAATCCTCAGTCCTCAAACATCAAACCTGAATCCTCAATACTGAATCCTCAATCTTCTGACCTCAGTCCTCAACAATCAGTCGTCAATTCTCAATCCTCAATAGAATATCATCAATTCACAGTTTTCAATACACAATACTCAATCTGCAATCTTCAAATCTCTATCCACAAACATCAATACTCATCACTCTACACTCAACACTCAGTCTTCAATACTCAATCCTCAATCCTCAATCCTCAATCCTCATCCTTCAATCCTCAATACCGAATCCTCAATCTTCAATCCTCAATCCTCAATCCTCAATCCTCATTCTTCAATCCTCAACACCCAATCCTCAATCTTCAATCCTCAATCCTCAATCCTCAATCCTCAATTCTGAATCCACAATCCTCAACCCTCAGACCTCAAACATCAATACTCAAACCTCAGTCCTCGTCCTCAATCCACAACACTCAATCCTCGATCCTCAATCTTCAATCATCAATATTCAATTTTCAATGCTCAATCCTCAATCCTCAATACTCAATCCTCTACCCTCAGTGTTCAATCCTCAATACCCAATCCTCAATCTTCAATCCTCAATCCTCAATCCTCAATCCCCAATCCTCAATCCTCAATCCTCAGTCCTCAAACCTCAATCCTCAACACTCAGCCCTCATCCTCAATCCTCAATCCTCAATCCTCAATCCTCAATCTTCAATGCTCAATCCTCAATCCTCAATCCCCAATCCTCAGTCCTCAATCTTCAATCCTCAATGCTCAATCCTCAATACTCAATACTCAATATTCAATCCTCAATCCTCAATTCTCAATCCTCAATGCTCAATACTCTATCGTCAATGCTCAATCCCCAACCCTCAATCTTCAATCCTCAATCCTCAATACTGAATCTTCAATCCTCAATACTCAATCTTCAAACCTCAACCCTCAATTCTCAAACCTCAATGCTCAATACTCAATCCTCAATCCTCAATACTCAATCTTCAATCCTCAATCTTCAATCCTCAATCCAAAATCCTCAATTCTCAACCCTCTATCCTCAACCCTCAGACCTCAAACATCAATACTCAACCCTCAGTCCTCGTCCTCAATCCACAACACTCAATCCTCGATCCTCAATCTTCAATCATCAATATTCAATCTTCAATCCTCAATCCTCAATCCTCAATACTCAATCCTCTATCCTCAGAGTTCAATCCTCAATACCCAATCCTCAATCTTCAATCCTCAATCCTCAATCCTCAATCCCCAATCCTCAATCCTCAATCCTCTGTCCTCAAACCTCAATCTTCAATCCTCAATACTCAACCTTCAATCCTCAATCCTCAATCCTCGGTCCTCAATCCTCAATCGTTTAATCTCCAATCCTGAATACTCAATCTTCAATCCTCAATTCTCAATCCTCAATCCTCAATCCTCAATCCTCATTCTTAAATCCTCAGTACCCAATCCTAAATCTTCAATCCTGAATCCTCAATCCTAAATTCTCAATCCTCAATCCTCAGTCCTCAGTCCTCAAATCTCAATCCTCAAACCTCAGCCCTCATCCTCAATCCTCAATCCTCAATCCTCAATCCTCAATACTCAATCTTCAATCCTCAATACTCAATCTTGAATAATCAATCATCAATTCTCAATCCACAATACTCAATCCTCAATCGTCAATCCTCAATCCCCAATCCTGAATCCTCAATCCCCAATGTTCAATGCGCAATACCCAATCCTCAATCTTCAATCCTCGACCCTCAATCCTCAATCCTCAATCCTCAACCCTCAATCCTCAATCCTCAGTCCTCAAACATCAAACCTGAATCCTCAATACTGAATCCTCAATCTTCTGACCTCAGTCCTCAACAGTCAGTCGTCAATTCTCAATCCTCAATAGAATATCATCAATTCACAGTTTTCAATACACAATACTCAATCTGCAATCTTCAAATCTCTATCCACAAACATCAGTACTCATCACTCTACACTCAACACTCAGTCTTCAATACTCAATCCTCAATCCTCAATCCTCAATCCTCATCCTTCAATCCTCAATACCCAATCCTCAATCTTCAATCCTCAATCCTCAAACCTCAATCCTCATTCTTCAATCCTCAACACCCAATCCTCAATACTCAATACTCAATCCTCAATCCTCAATCCTCAACTCTGAATCCTCAATCCTCAACCCTCAGACCTCAAACATCAGTACTCAACCTTGAGCCCTCGTCCTCAATCCACAACACTCAATCCTCGATCCTCAATCTTCAATCATCAATATTCAATTTTCAATGCTCAATCCTCAATCCTCAATACTCAATCCTCTACCCTCAGTGTTCAATCCTCAATACCCAATCCTCAATCTACAATCCTCAATCCTCAATCCTCAATCCCAAATCCTCAATCCTCAATCCTCAGTCCTCAAACCTCAATCCTCAACACTCAGCCCTCATCCTCAATCCTCAATCCTCAATCCTCAATCCTCAATCTTCAATCCTCAATCCTCAACCCTCAATCCTCAATCCTCAGTCCTCAATCTTCAATCCTCAATGCTCAATCCTCAATACTCAATACACAATCTTCAATCCTCAATCCTCAATTCTCAATCCTCAATGCTCAATACTCTATCGTCAATCCTCAATCCCCAATCCTCAATCTTCAATCCTCAATCCTCAATACTCAATCTTCAATCCTCAATACTCAATCTTCAAACCTCAATCCTCAATTCTCAAACCTCAATGCTCAATACTCAATCGTCAATCCTCAATCCCCAATCCTCAATCTTCAATCCTCAATCCTCAATCATCAATCATCAATCCTCAGTCCTCAATCTTCAATCCTCAATGCTCAATCCTCAATACTCAATACTCAATCCTCAATCCTCAATCCTCAACTCTGAATCCTCAATCCTCAACCCTCAGACCTCAAACATCAGTACTCAACCTTCAGTCCTCGTCCTCAATCCACAACACTCAATCCTCGATCCTCAATCTTCAATCATCAATATTCAATTTTCAATGCTCAATCCTCAATCCTCAATACTCAATCCTCTACCCTCAGTGTTCAATCCTCAATACCCAATCCTCAATCTTCAATCCTCAATCCTCAATCCTCAATCCCCAATCCTCAATCCTCAATCCTCAGTCCTCAAACCTCAATCCTCAACACTCAGCCCTCATCCTCAATCCTCAATCCTCAATCCTCAATCCTCAATCTTCAATCCTCAATCCTCAATCCTCAATCCTCAATCCTCAATCCTCAATCCTCAGACCTCAAACAGCAATGCTCAACCCTCAGTCCTCGTCCTCAATCCACAACCATCAATAATGAATCCTCAATCTTCAATCATCAATATTCAACCTTCAGTCCTCAATCCTCAATCCTCAATCCTCAAACCTCAATCCTCAACCGTCAGTCCTCGTCCTCAAACCTCAATCCTCAATAGTCAATCCTCAATCTTCAATCATCAATACTCAATCTTCAATCCTCAATCCTCAATCCTCAATCCTCAATCCTCAATATTCAACGCACAACCCTCAACCATCAATCCTCTATACTCAACCATCAATCCTCAATTCTCAATACTCAATAGAATATCCTGAATTCTCATGGTGCAATACTCAATCCACAATATTCAATAATCAAATCTCAATCCTCAAAACATCAATTCTCAACACTCAGTCCTCAACACTCAGTCCTCTCTCTTCAATCCTCCATCCCCAATCCTCAATCCTCAAGCGTCAATCCTCAATTCTCAATCGTCAATCCTCAATCCTCAATCTTCAATCCTCAGTCCCAAATCCTCAATCTTCAATACTCAATCCTCAATCCTCGGTCTTCAATTCTCAATACTCAATCTTCAATCCTCAATCCTCAATCCTCAATCCTCAATCCTCATTCATCAATCCTCAATACCCAATCCTCAATCTTCAATCCTCAATCCTCAATCCTCAATTCTCAATCCTCAATCCTCAATCCTCTGAACTCAAACATTAATACTCAATCCTCAGTCCTCAAACCTCAATCCTCAACACTCAGCCCTCATCCTCAATCCTCAATCCTCAATCCTCAATCCTGAATCTTCAATCCTCAATCCTCAATCCTCAATTCTCAATCCTCAGTCCTCAATCTTCAATCCTCAATGCTCAATCCTCAATACTCAATACTCAATCTTCAATCCTCAATCCTCAATTCTCAATCCTCAATGCTCAATACTCTATCGTCAATCCTCAATCCCCAATCCTCAATCTTCAATCCTCAATCCTCAATACTCAATCTTCAATCCTCAATACTCAATCTTCAAACCTCAATCCTCAATTCTCAAACCTCAATGCTCAATACTCAATCGTCAATCCTCAATCCCCAATCCTCAACCTTCAATCCTCAATCCTCAATCCTCAATCCTTAATCCTCAATCTTCAATCCTCAATACTCAATCTTCAATCCTCAATCCTCACTTCTCAATCCTCAATCCTCAATACTCAATCTTCAATCCTCAATACTCAATCTTCAAACCTCAATACTCAATTCTCAAACCTCAATTCTCAATACTCAATCGTCAATCCTCAATCCCCAATCCTCAATCTTCAATCCTCAATCCTCAATCCTCAATCCTCAATACTCAATCTTCAATCCTCAATCCTCAATCCTCAATCCTCAATCCTCAATCTTCAATCCTCAATCCTCAATCCTCAATCCTCAATCCTCAGTCCTCAATCTTCAATCCTCAATGCTCAATCCTCAATACTCAATACTCAATCTTCAATCCTCAATCCTCAATTCTCAATCCTCAATGCTCAATACTCTATCGTCAATCCTCAATCCCCAATCCCCAATCTTCAATCCTCAATCCTCAATACTCAACCTTCAATCCTCAATACTCAATCTTCAAACCTCAATCCTCAATTCTCAAACCTCAATGCTCAATACTCAATCGTCAATCCTCAATCCCCAATCCTCAATCTTCAATCCTCAATCCTCAATCCGCAATCCTCAATCCTCAGTCCTCAATCTTCAATCCTCAATGCTCAATCCTCAATACTCAATACTCAATCCTCAATCCTCAATCCTCAACTCTGAATCCTCAATCCTCAACCCTCAGACCTCAAACATCAGTACTCAACCTTCAGTCCTCGTCCTCAATCCACAATACTCAATCCTCGATCCTCAATCTTCAATCATCAATATTCAATTTTCAATGCTCAATCCTCAATCCTCAATACTCAATCCTCTACCCTCAGTGTTCAATCCTCAATACCCAATCCTCAATCTTCAATCCTCAATCCTCAATCCTCAATCCCCAATCCTCAATCCTCAATCCTCAGTCCTCAAACCTCAATCCTCAACACTCAGCCCTCATCCTCAATCCTCAATCCTCAATCCTCAATCCTCAATCTTCAATCCTCAATCCTCAATCCTCAATCCTCAATCCTCAGTCCTCAATCTTCAATCCTCAATGCTCAATCCTCAATACTCAATACTCAATCTTCAATCCTCAATCCTCAATTCTCAATCATCAATGCTCAATACTCTATCGTCAATCCTCAATCCCCAATCCTCAATCTTCAATTCTCTATCCTCAATACTCAATCTTCAATCCTCAATACTCAATCTTCAAAACTCAATCCTCAATTCTCAAACCTCAATGCTCAATACTCAATCATCAATCCTCAATCCCCAATCCTCAATCTTCAATCCTCAATCCTCAATCCTCAATCATCAATCCTCAGTCCTCAATCTTCAATCCTCAATGCTCAATCCTCAATACTCAATACTCAATCCTCAATCCTCAATCCTCAACTCTGAATCCTCAATCCTCAACCCTCAGACCTCAAACATCAGTACTCAACCTTCAGTCCTCGTCCTCAATCCACAACACTCAATCCTCGATCCTCAATCTTCAATCATCAATATTCAATTTTCAATGCTCAATCCTCAATCCTCAATACTCAATCCTCTACCCTCAGTGTTCAATCCTCAATACCCAATCCTCAATCTTCAATCCTCAATCCTCAATCCTCAATCCCCAATCCTCAATCCTCAATCCTCAGTCCTCAAACCTCAATCCTCAACACTCAGCCCTCATCCTCAATCCTCAATCCTCAATCCTCAATCCTCAATCTTCAATCCTCAATCCTCAATCCTCAATCCTCAATCCTCAATCCTCAATCCTCAGACCTCAAACAGCAATGCTCAACCCTCAGTCCTCGTCCTCAATCCACAACCATCAATAATGAATCCTCAATCTTCAATCATCAATATTCAACCTTCAGTCCTCAATCCTCAATCCTCAATCCTCAAACCTCAATCCTCAACCGTCAGTCCTCGTCCTCAAACCTCAATCCTCAATCCTCAATCCTCAATCTTCAATCATCAATACTCAATCTTCAATCCTCAATCCTCAATCCTCAATCCTCAATCCTCAATATTCAACGCACAACCCTCAACCATCAATCCTCTATACTCAACCATCAATCCTCAATTCTCAATACACAACAGAATATCCTGAATTCTCATGGTGCAATACTCAATCCACAATATTCAATAATCAAATCTCAATCCTCAAAACATCAATTCTCAACACTCAGTCCTCAACACTCAGTCCTCTCTCTTCAATCCTCCATCCCCAATCCTCAATCCTCAAGCGTCAATCCTCAATTCTCAATCGTCAATCCTCAATCCTCAATCTTCAATCCTCAGTCCCAAATCCTCAATCTTCAATACTCAATCCTCAATCCTCGGTCTTCAATTCTCAATACTCAATCTTCAATCCTCAATCCTCAATCCTCAATCCTCAATCCTCAATCCTCATTCATCAATCCTCAATACCCAATCCTCAATCTTCAATCCTCAATCCTCAATTCTCAATCATCAATGCTCAATACTCTATCGTCAATCCTCAATCCCCAATCCTCAATCTTCAATTCTCAATCCTCAATACTCAATCTTCAATCCTCAGTACTCAATCTTCAAAACTCAATCCTCAATTCTCAAACCTCAATGCTCAATACTCAATCATCAATCCTCAATCCCCAATCCTCAATCTTCAATCCTCAATCCTCAATCCTCAATCATCAATCCTCAGTCCTCAATCTTCAATCCTCAATGCTCAATCCTCAATACTCAATACTCAATCCTCCATCCTCAATCCTCAACTCTGAATCCTCAATCCTCAACCCTCAGACCTCAAACATCAGTACTCAACCTTCAGTCCTCGTCCTCAATCCACAACACTCAATCCTCGATCCTCAATCTTCAATCATCAATATTCAATTTTCAATGCTCAATCCTCAATCCTCAATACTCAATCCTCTACCCTCAGTGTTCAATCCTCAATACCCAATCCTCAATCTTCAATCCTCAATCCTCAATCCTCAATCCCCAATCCTCAATCCTCAATCCTCTGTCCTCAAACCTCAATCCTCAACACTCAGCCCTCATCCTCAATCCTCAATCCTCAATCCTCAATCCTCAATCTTCAATCCTCAATCCTCAATCCTCAATCCTCAATCCTCAATCCTCAATCCTCAGACCTCAAACAGCAATGCTCAACCCTCAGTCCTCGTCCTCAATCCACAACCATCAATAATGAATCCTCAATCTTCAATCATCAATATTCAACCTTCAGTCCTCAATCCTCAATCCTCAATCCTCAAACCTCAATCCTCAACCGTCAGTCCTCGTCCTCAAACCTCAATCCTCAATCCTCAATCCTCAATCTTCAATCATCAATACTCAATCTTCAATCCTCAATCCTCAATCCTCAATCCTCAATCCTCAATATTCAACGCACAACCCTGAACCATCAATCCTCTATACTCAACCATCAATCCTCAATTCTCAATACTCAACAGAATATCCTGAATTCTCATGGTGCAATACTCAATCCACAATATTCAATAATCAAATCTCAATCCTCAAAACATCAATTCTCAACACTCAGTCCTCAACACTCAGTCCTCTCTCTTCAATCCTCCATCCCCAATCCTCAATCCTCAAGCGTCAATCCTCAATTCTCAATCGTCAATCCTCAATCCTCAATCTTCAATCCTCAGTCCCAAATCCTCAATCTTCAATACTCAATCCTCAATCCTCGGTCTTCAATTCTCAATACTCAATCTTCAATCCTCAATCCTCAATCCTCAATCCTCAATCCTCAATCCTCATTCATCAATCCTCAATACCCAATCCTCAATCTTCAATCCTCAATCCTCAATCCTCAATTCTCAATCCTCAATCCTCAATCCTCTGAACTCAAACATTAATACTCAATCCTCAGTCCTCAAACCTCAATCCTCAACACTCAGCCCTCATCCTCAATCCACAATCCTCAATCCTCAATCCTGAATCTTCAATCTTCAATCCTCAATCCTCAATCCTCAATTCTCAATCCTCAGTCCTCAAACTTCAATCCTCAATGCTCAATCCTCAATACTCAATACTCAATCTTCAATCCTCAATCCTCAATTCTCAATCCTCAATGCTCAATACTCTATCGTCAATCCTCAATCCCCAATCCTCAATCTTCAATCCTCAATCCTCAATACTCAATCTTCAATCCTCAATACTCAATCTTCAAACCTCAATCCTCAATTCTCAAACCTCAATGCTCAATACTCAATCGTCAATCCTCAATCCCCAATCCTCAACCTTCAATCCTCAATCCTCAATCCTCAATCCTTAATCCTCAATCTTCAATCCTCAATACTCAATCTTCAATCCTCAATCCTCAATCCTCAATCCTCAATCCTCAATACTCAATCTTCAATCCTCAATACTCAATCTTCAAACCTCAATCCTCAATTCTCAAACCTCAATTCTCAATACTCAATCGTCAATCCTCAATCCCCAATCCTCAATCTTCAATCCTCAATCCTCAATCCTCAATACTCAATCTTCAATCCTCAATCCTCAATCCTCAATCCTCAATCCTCAATCTTCAATCCTCAATCCTCAATCCTCAATCCTCAATCCTCAGTCCTCAATCTTCAATCCTCAATGCTCAATCCTCAATACTCAATACTCAATCTTCAATCCTCAATCCTCAATTCTCAATCCTCAATGCTCAATACTCTATCGTCAATCCTCAATCCCCAATCCTCAATCTTCAATCCTCAATCCTCAATACTCAACCTTCAATCCTCAATACTCAATCTTCAAACCTCAATCCTCAATTCTCAAACCTCAATGCTCAATACTCAATCGTCAATCCTCAATCCCCAATCCTCAATCTTCAATCCTCAATCCTCAATCCTCAATCCTCAATCCTCAGTCCTCAATCTTCAATCCTCAATGCTCAATCCTCAATACTCAATACTCAATCCTCAATCCTCAATCCTCAACTCTGAATCCTCAATCCTCAACCCTCAGACCTCAAACATCAGTACTCAACCTTCAGTCCTCGTCCTCAATCCACAACACTCAATCCTCGATCCTCAATCTTCAATCATCAATATTCAATTTTCAATGCTCAATCCTCAATCCTCAATACTCAATCCTCTACCCTCAGTGTTCAATCCTCAATACCCAATCCTCAATCTTCAATCCTCAATCCTCAATCCTCAATCCCCAATCCTCAATCCTCAATCCTCAGTCCTCAAACCTCAATCCTCAACACTCAGCCCTCATCCTCAATCCTCAATCCTCAATCCTCAATCCTCAATCTTCAATCCTCAATCCTCAATCCTCAATCCTCAATCCTCAGCCCTCAATCTTCAATCCTCAATGCTCAATCCTCAATACTCAATACTCAATCTTCAATCCTCAATCCTCAATTCTCAATCATCAATGCTCAATACTCTATCGTCAATCCTCAATCCCCAATCCTCAATCTTCAATCCTCAATCCTCAATACTCAATCTTCAATCCTCAATACTCAATCTTCAAAACTCAATCCTCAATTCTCAAACCTCAATGCTCAATACTCAATCATCAATCCTCAATCCCCAATCCTCAATCTTCAATCCTCAATCCTCAATCCTCAATCATCAATCCTCAGTCCTCAATCTTCAATCCTCAATGCTCAATCCTCAATACTCAATACTCAATCCTCAATCCTCAATCCTCAACTCTGAATCCTCAATCCTCAACCCTCAGACCTCAAACATCAGTACTCAACCTTCAGTCCTCGTCCTCAATCCACAACACTCAATCCTCGATCCTCAATCTTCAATCATCAATATTCAATTTTCAATGCTCAATCCTCAATCCTCAATACTCAATCCTCTACCCTCAGTGTTCAATCCTCAATACCCAATCCTCAATCTTCAATCCTCAATCCTCAATCCTCAATCCCCAATCCTCAATCCTCAATCCTCAGTCCTCAAACCTCAATCCTCAACACTCAGCCCTCATCCTCAATCCTCAATCCTCAATCCTCAATCCTCAATCTTCAATCCTCAATCCTCAATCCTCAATCCTCAATCCTCAATCCTCAATCCTCAGACCTCAAACAGCAATGCTCAACCCTCAGTCCTCGTCCTCAATCCACAACCATCAATAGTGAATCCTCAATCTTCAATCATCAATATTCAACCTTCAGTCCTCAATCCTCAATCCTCAATCCTCAAACCTCAATCCTCAACCGTCAGTCCTCGTCCTCAAACCTCAATCCTCAATCCTCAATCCTCAATCTTCAATCATCAATACTCAATCATCAATCCTCAATCCTCAATCCTCAATCCTCAATCCTCAATCCTCAATACTCAATCCTCAATATTCAACGCACAACCCTCAACCATCAATCCTCTATACTCAACCATCAATCCTCAATTCTCAATACTCAATAGAATATCCTGAATTCTCATGGTGCAATACTCAATCCACAATATTCAATAATCAAATCTCAATCCTCAAACATCAATTCTCAACACTCAATCCTCAACACACAGTCCTCTCTCTTCAGTCCTCCATCCCCAATCCTCAATCCTCAAGCGTCAATCCTCAATTCTCAATCCTTAATCCTCAATCCTCAATCTTCAATCCTCAGTCCCAAATCCTCAATCTTCAATACTCAATCCTCAATCCTCGGTCTTCAATTCTCAATACTCAATCTTCAATCCTCAATCCTCATTCATCAATCCTCGATACCCAATCCTCAATCTTCACTCCTCAATCCTCAATCCTCAATTCTCAATCCTCAATCCTCAATCCTCTGATCTCAAACATTAATACTCAATCCTCAGTCCTCGTTCTCAATCCACAACCCTCAATCCACAATGCTCAATCTTCAATTCTCAATCCTCAATCCTCAATCCCCAATCCTCAATCTTGAATCCTCAATCCTCAATACTCAATCTTCAATCCTCAATACTCAATCTTCAAACCTCAATCCTCAATTCTCAAACCTCAATGCTCAATACTCAATCGTCAATCCTCAATCCCCAATCCTCAATCTTCAATCCTCAATCCTCAATCCTCAATCCTTAATCCTCAATCTTCAATCCTCAATACTCAATCCTCAATCCTCAGTCCTCAAACCTCAATCCTCAACACTCAGCCCTCATCCTCAATCCTCAATCCTCAATCCTCAATCCACAATCTTCAATCCTCAATCCTCAATCCTCAATTCTCAATCCTCAGTCCTCAATCTTCAATCCTCAATGCTCAATCCTCAATACTCAATACTCAATCTTCAATCCTCAATCCTCAATTCTCAATCCTCAATGCTCAATACTCTATCGTCAATCCTCAATCCCCAATCCTCAATCTTCAATCCTCAATTCTCAAACCTCAATGCTCAATACTCAATCGTCAATCCTCAATCCCCAATCCTCAACCTTCAATCCTCAATCCTCAATCCTCAATCCTTAATCCTCAATCTTCAATCCTCAATACTCAATCTTCAATCCTCAATCCTCAATCCTCAATCTTCAATCCTCAATACTCAATCTTCAATCCTCAATCCTCAATCTTCAATACTCAATCCTCAATCCTCAATCTTCAATCCTCAATACTCAATCTTCAATACTCCATCCACAATTCTCAATCCTCAATACTCAATCCTCAATCCTCAATCCTCAATCCTCAATCCTCAATCCTCATTCTTCAATCCTCAATACCCAATCCTCAATCTTCAATCGTCAATCCTCAATCCTCAATTCTCAATCCTCAATCATCAACCCTCAGACCTCAAGCATCAATACTCAACCCTCAGTCCTCCGTCCTCAATCATCAATCGTCAATCTCCAATCCTGAATACTCAATCTTCAATCCTCAAGCCTCAATCCTCAATCCTCAATCCTCAATCCTCAATCCTCATCCTTCAATCCGCAATACCCAGTCCTCCATCTTCAATCCTCTATCATCTATCCTCAATCCTGAATCTTCAATCGTCAATACTCAATCTTCAACCATCAATCCTCAGTACTCAAACCTCAATCCTCAATCCTCAATCCTCAGTAATCAATCCTCAATCTTCAATACTGAATCGTCAATCCTCAGTCCTCAATACTCAATCTTCAATACACAATCTTCAATACTCAGTCCTCAATCCTCCGTCCTCAATCATCAATCGTCAATCTCCAATCCTGAATACTCAATCTTCAGTCCTCAATCCTCAATCCTCAATCCTCAATCCTCAATCCTCAAGCGTCAATCCTCAATCCTCAATCCTCAATCCTCAATCCTCAATCTTCAATCCTCAGTCCCAAATCCTCAATCTACAATACTCAATCCTCAATCCTCGGTCTTCAATCCTCAATACTCAATCTTCAATCCCCAATCCTCAATCCTCAATACTCAATCCTCAACCTTCAATCCTCAATACCCAATCCTCAATCTTCAATCCTCAATCCTCAATCCTCAATTATCAATCCTCAATCCTCACTCCTCTGATCTCAAACATCAATACTCAATCCTCAGTCCTCGTTCTCAATCCACAAGCCTCAATCCACAATCCTCAATCTTCAATTCTCAGTCCTCAATCCTCAATCCTCAATCCTCAATCCTCAGTCCTCAACCCTCAATTCTGAATCCTCAACCCTCAATCCTCAATCTTCTGCCCACAGTCCTCAACAATCAGTTGTCAATCCACAATCCTCAATAGAATATCATCAGTTCACAGTTTTCAATACTCAATACTCAATCTGCAATCTTCAAATCTCTATCCACGAACATCAATTCTCACCACTCAACCCTCAACACTCAGTCTTCAATCCTCAATCCTCAATCCCCAATCCTCAATCCTCATTCTTCAATCCTCAATACCCAATCCTCAATCTTTAATCCTCAATCCTCAAACCTCAATTCTCAATCCTCAATCCTCAATCCTCAGACCTCAAACAGCAATACTCAACCCTCAGTCCTCGTCCTCAATCCACAACCATCAATCCTCAATCCTCAACCTTCAATCATCAATATTCAATCTTCAGTCCTCAATCCTCAATCCTCAATACTCAATCCTCAATCCTCAATGTTCAATCCGCAATACCCAATCCTCAATCTTCAATCCTCAGTCCTCAATCCTCAATCCTCAATCCTCAATTCTCAATCCTCGGTCCTCAATCCTCAATCGTCAATCTCCAATCCTGAATACTCAATCTTCAATCCTCAATCCTCAATCCTCAATCCTCAATTCTCAATCCTCATTCATCATTCCTCAATACCCAATCCTCAATCTTCAATCCTCAATCCTCAATCCTCAATTCTCAACCCTCAATCCTCAGTCCTCAGTCCTCAAACCTCAATCCTCAGAACTCAGCCCTCATCATCAATCCTCAATCCTCAACCCTCAATCCTCAATCTTCAACCCCCAATACTCAATATTCAATCCTCAATCCTCAATCCTCAATCTTTAATCCTCAATCCTCAATCCTCAATCCTCGTTCTTAATTCCTCAATACCCAATCCTCAATCTTCAATCCTGAATCCTCAATCCTAAATTCTCAATCCTCAATCCTCAGTCCTCAGTCCTCAAACCTCAATCCTCCACCCTCAGCCCTCATCCTCAATCCTCAATCCTCAATTCTCAATCCTCAATCTTCAATCCTCAATACTCAATCTTCAATAATCAATTATCAATTCTCAATCCACAATACTCAATCCTCAATCGTCAATCCTCAATCCCCAATCCTCAATCCTCAATCCCCAATGTTCAATGCGCAATACCCAATCCTCAATCTTCAATCCTCGACCCTCAATCCTCAATCCTCAATCCTCAACCCTCAATCCTCAATCCTCAGTCCTGAAACATCAAACCTGAATACTCAATCCTGAATCCTCAATCTTCTGACCTCAGTCCTCAACAATCAGTCGTCAATTCTCAATCATCAATAGAGTATCATCAATTCACAGTTTTCAATACACGATACTCAATCTGCAATCTTCAAAACTCTATCCACAAACATCAATTCTCATCATTCAACACTCAACACTCAGTTCCCAATCCTCAATCTTCAATCCTCAATCCTCAATACTCAGTCCTCAATCCTCAATCTTCAATTCTCAATACTCAATCTTCAACCCTCAATCCCCAATCCTCAATCTTCAACCCTCAATCCTCAATCCTCAATTCTCAATCCTCAATCCTCAATCCTCAGACAACAAACAGCACTACTCAACCCTCAGTCCTCGTCCTCAATCCACAACCATCAATACTGAATCCTCAATCTTCAATCATCAATATTCAATCTTCAGTACTCAATCATCAAACTTCAATCCTCAATACTCAATCTTTAATCCTGAATCCTCAATCCTCAATCCTCAATCCTCAATTCTCAATCCTCAATCCTCAATCCTCTGATCTCAAACATCAATACTCAATCCTCAGTCCTCGTTCTCAATCCATAAGCCTCAATCCACAATCCTCAATCTTCAATTCTCAGTCCTCAATCCTCAATCCTCAATTCTCAATCCCCATTCTTCATTCCTCAATACCCAATCCTCAATCTTTAATCCTCAATCCTCAATCCTCAATTCTCAACCCTCAATCCTCAGTCCTCAGTCCTCAAACCTCAATCCTCAGAACTCAGCCCTCATCATCAATCCTCAATCCTCAATCCTCAATCCTCAATCTTCAACCATCAATACTCAATATTCAATCCTCAATCCTCAATCCTCAATCCTCAATCCTCATTCTTAAATCCTCAATACCCAATCCTCACTCTTCAATCCTGAATCCTCAATCCTAATTTCTCAATCCTCAATCCTCAGTCCTCAGGCCTCAGACCTCAAACCTCAATCCTCAACCCTCAGCCTTCATCCTCAATCCTCAATCCTCAATCCTCAACCCTCAATCCACAATCCTCAATCCTCAATCCTCATTCTTCAATTCTCAACACCCAATCCTCAATCTTCAATCCTCAATCCACAATCCTCAATTCTCAACCCTCAATCCTCAACCCTCAGACCTCAAACATCAGTACTCAACCTTCAGTCCTCGTCCTCAATCCACAACACTCAATCCTCGATCCTCAATCTTCAATCATCAATATTCAATTTTCAATGCTCAATCCTCAATCCTCAATACTCAATCCTCTACCCTCAGTGTTCAATCCTCAATACCCAATCCTCAATCTTCAATCCTCAATCCTCAATCCTCAATCCCAAATCCTCAATCCTCAATCCTCAGTCCTCAAACCTCAATCCTCAACACTCAGCCCTCATCCTCAATCCTCAATCCTCAATCCTCAATCCTCAATCTTCAATGCTCAATCCTCAATCCGCAATCCTCAATCCTCAGTCCTCAATCTTCAATCCTCAATGCTCAGTCCTCAATACTCAATACTCAATATTCAATCCTCAATCCTCAATTCTCAATCCTCAATGCTCAATACTCTATCGTCAATGCTCAATCCCCAACCCTCAATCTTCAATCCTCAATCCTCAATACTCAATCTTCAATCCTCAATACTCAATCTTCAAACCTCATTCCTCAATTCTCAAACCTCAATGCTCAATACTCAATCCTCAATCCTCAATACCCAATCTTCAATCCTCAATACTCAATCTTCAACGCTCAATCCACAATCCTCAATCCTCAATCCACAATCCTCAATTCTCAACCCTCTATCCTCAACCCTCAGAACTCAAACATCAATACTCAACCCTCAGTCCTCGTCCTCAATCCACAACACTCAATCCTCGATCCTCAATCTTCAATCATCAATATTCAATCTTCAATCCTCAATCCTCAATCCTCAATACTCAATCCTCTATCCTCAGAGTTCAATCCTCAATACCCAATCCTCAATCTTCAATCCTCAATCCTCAACCCTCAATCCACAATCCTCAATCCTCAATCCTCATTCTTCAATCCTCAACACCCAATCCTCAATCTTCAATCCTCAATCCACAATCCTCAATTCTCAACCCTCTATCCTCAACCCTCAGACCTCAAACATCAATACTCAACCCTCAGTCCTCGTCCTCAATCCACAGCACTCAATCCTCGATCCTCAATCTTCAATCATCAATATTCAATCTTCAATCCTCAATCCTCAATCCTCAATACTCAATCCTCTATCCTCAGTGTTCAATCCTCAATACCCAATCCTCAATCTTCAATCCTCAATCCTCAATCCCCAATCCTCAATCCTCAATCCTCAGTCCTCAAACCTCAATCTTCAATCCTCAATACTCAATCTTCAATCCTCAATCCTCAATCCTCGGTCCTCAATCCTCAATCGTCAATCTCCAATCCTGAATACTCAATCTTCAATCCTCAATCCTCAATCCTCAATCCTCAATTCTCAATCCTCATTCTTCATTCCTCAATACCCAATCCTCAATCTTCAATCCTCAATCCTCAATCCTCAATTCTCAACCCTCAATCCTCAGTCCTCAGTCCTCAAACCTCAATCCTCAGAACTCAGCCCTCATCATCAATCCTCAATCCTCAACCCTCAATCCTCAATCTTCAACCCCCAATACTCAATATTCAATCCTCAATCCTCAATCCTCAATCTTTAATCCTCAATCCTCAATCCTCAATCCTCGTTCTTAATTCCTCAATACCCAATCCTCAATCTTCAATCCTGAATCCTCAATCCTCAGTCCTCAGTCCTCAAACCTCAATCCTCCACCCTCAGCCCTCATCCTCAATCCTCAATCCTCAATTCTCAATCCTCAATCTTCAATCCTCAGTACTCAATCTTCAATAATCAATTATCAATTCTCAATCCACAATACTCAATCCTCAATCGTCAATCCTCAATCCTCAATTCTCAATCCTCAATCTTCAATCCTCAGTACTCAATCTTCAATAATCAATTATCAATTCTCAATCCACAATACTCAATCCTCAATCGTCAATCCTCAATCCCCAATCCTCAATCCTCAATCCCCAATGTTCAATGCGCAATACCCAATCCTCAATCTTCAATCCTCGACCCTCAATCCTCAATCCTCAATCCTCAACCCTCAATCCTCAATCCTCAGTCCTCAAACATCAAACCTGAATACTCAATCCTGAATCCTCAATCTTCTGACCTCAGTCCTCAACAATCAGTCGTCAATTCTTAATCCTCAATAGAGTATCATCAATTCACAGTTTTCAATACACGATACTCAATCTGCAATCTTCAAAACTCTATCCACAAACATCAATTCTCATCATTCAACACTCAACACTCAGTTCCCAATCCTCAATCTTCAATCCTCAATCCTCAATACTCAGTCCTCAATCCTCAATCTTCAATTCTCAATACTCAATCTTCAACCCTCAATCCCCAATCCTCAATCTTCAACCCTCAATCCTCAATCCTCAATTCTCAATCCTCAATCCTCAATCCTCAGACAACAAACAGCACTACTCAACCCTCAGTCCTCGTCCTCAATCCACAACCATCAATACTGAATCCTCAATCTTCAATCATCAATATTCAATCTTCAGTACTCAATCATCAAACTTCAATCCTCAATACTCAATCTTTAATCCTGAATCCTCAATCCTCAATCCTCAATCCTCAATTCTCAATCCTCAATCCTCAATCCTCTGATCTCAAACATCAATACTCAATCCTCAGTCCTCGTTCTCAATCCATAAGCCTCAATCCACAATCCTCAATCTTCAATTCTCAGTCCTCAATCCTCAATCCTCAATTCTCAATCCCCATTCTTCATTCCTCAATACCCAATCCTCAATCTTCAATCCTCAATCCTCAATCCTCAATTCTCAACCCTCAATCCTCAGTCCTCAGTCCTCAAACCTCAATCCTCAGAACTCAGCCCTCATCATCAATCCTCAATCCTCAATCCTCAATCCTCAATCTTCAACCATCAATACTCAATATTCAATCCTCAATCCTCAATCCTCAATCCTCAATCCTCATTCTTAAATCCTCAATACCCAATCCTCAATCTTCAATCCTGAATCCTCAATCCTAATTTCTCAATCCTCAATCCTCAGTCCTCAGTCCTCAGACCTCAAACCTCAATCCTCAACCCTCAGCCCTCATCCTCAATCCTCAATCCTCAATCCTCAACCCTCAATCCACAATCCTCAATCCTCAATCCTCATTCTTCAATTCTCAACACCCAATCCTCAATCTTCAATCCTCAATCCACAATCCTCAATTCTCAACCCTCTATCCTCAACCCTCAGACCTCAAACATCAATACTCAACCCTCAGTCCTCGTCCTCAATCCACAACACTCAATCCTCGATACTCAATCTTCAATCATCAATATTCAGTCTTCAATCCTCAATCCTCAATCCTCAATACTCAATCCTCTATCCTCAGAGTTCAATCCTCAATACCCAATCCTCAATCTTCAATCCTCAATCCTCAATCCTCAATCCCCAATCCTCAATCCTCAATCCTCAGTCCTCAAACCTCAATCTTCAATCCTCAATACTCAATCTTCAATCCTCAATCCTCAATCCTCAATCCTCGGTCCTCAATCCTCAATCGTCAATCTCCAATCCTGAATACTCAATCTTCAATCCTCAATCCTCAATCCTCAATCCTCAATCCTCAATCTTCATTCTTAAATCCTCAATACCCAATCCTAAATCTTCAATCCTGAATCCTGAATCCTAAATTCTCAATCCTCAATCCTCAGTCCTCAGTCCTCAAATCTCAATCCTCAAACCTCAGCCCTCATCCTCAATCCTCAATCCTCAATCCTCAATCCTCAATCCTCAATCTTCAATCCTCAATTTTCAATCTTCAATAATCAATCCTCAATGCTCAATCCTCAATACTCAATACTCAATCTTCAATCCTCAATCCTCAATTCTCAATCCTCAATGCTCAATACTCTATCGTCAATCCTCAATCCCCAATCCTCAATCTTCAATCCTCAATCCTCAATACTCAATCTTCAAGCCTCAATACTCAAACTTCAAACCTCAATCCTCAATTCTCAAACCTCAATGCTCAATACTCAATCGTCAATCCTCAATCCCCAATCCTCAATCTTCAATCCTCAATCCTCAATCCTCAATCCTCAATCCTCAGTCCTCAATCATCAATCCTCAATGCTCAGTCCTCAATACTCAATACTCAATATTCAATCCTCAATCCTCAATTCTCAATCCTCAGACCTCAAACAGCAATACTCAACCCTCAGTCCTCGTCCTCAATCCACAACCATCAATCCTCAATCCTCAACCTTCAATCATCAATATTCAATCTTCAGTCCTCAATCCTCAATCCTCAATACTCAATCCTCAATCCTCAATGTTCAATCCGCAATACCCAATCCTCAATCTTCAATCCTCAGTCCTCAATCCTCAATCCTCAATCCTCAATTCTCAATCCTCGGTCCTCAATCCTCAATCGTCAATCTCCAATCCTGAATACTCAATCTTCAATCCTCAATCCTCAATCCTCAATCCTCAATTCTCAATCCTCATTCATCATTCCTCAATACCCAATCCTCAATCTTCAATCCTCAATCCTCAATCCTCAATTCTCAACCCTCAATCCTCAGTCCTCAGTCCTCAAACCTCAATCCTCAGAACTCAGCCCTCATCATCAATCCTCAATCCTCAACCCTCAATCCTCAATCTTCAACCCCCAATACTCAATATTCAATCCTCAATCCTCAATCCTCAATCTTTAATCCTCAATCCTCAATCCTCAATCCTCGTTCTTAATTCCTCAATACCCAATCCTCAATCTTCAATCCTGAATCCTCAATCCTAAATTCTCAATCCTCAATCCTCAGTCCTCAGTCCTCAAACCTCAATCCTCCACCCTCAGCCCTCATCCTCAATCCTCAATCCTCAATTCTCAATCCTCAATCTTCAATCCTCAATACTCAATCTTCAATAATCAATTATCAATTCTCAATCCACAATACTCAATCCTCAATCGTCAATCCTCAATCCCCAATCCTCAATCCTCAATCCCCAATGTTCAATGCGCAATACCCAATCCTCAATCTTCAATCCTCGACCCTCAATCCTCAATCCTCAATCCTCAACCCTCAATCCTCAATCCTCAGTCCTGAAACATCAAACCTGAATACTCAATCCTGAATCCTCAATCTTCTGACCTCAGTCCTCAACAATCAGTCGTCAATTCTCAATCATCAATAGAGTATCATCAATTCACAGTTTTCAATACACGATACTCAATCTGCAATCTTCAAAACTCTATCCACAAACATCAATTCTCATCATTCAACACTCAACACTCAGTTCCCAATCCTCAATCTTCAATCCTCAATCCTCAATACTCAGTCCCCAATCCTCAATCTTCAATTCTCAATACTCAATCTTCAACCCTCAATCCCCAATCCTCAATCTTCAACCCTCAATCCTCAATCCTCAATTCTCAATCCTCAATCCTCAATCCTCAGACAACAAACAGCACTACTCAACCCTCAGTCCTCGTCCTCAATCCACAACCATCAATACTGAATCCTCAATCTTCAATCATCAATATTCAATCTTCAGTACTCAATCATCAAACTTCAATCCTCAATACTCAATCTTTAATCCTGAATCCTCAATCCTCAATCCTCAATCCTCAATTCTCAATCCTCAATCCTCAATCCTCTGATCTCAAACATCAATACTCAATCCTCAGTCCTCGTTCTCAATCCATAAGCCTCAATCCACAATCCTCAATCTTCAATTCTCAGTCCTCAATCCTCAATCCTCAATTCTCAATCCCCATTCTTCATTCCTCAATACCCAATCCTCAATCTTTAATCCTCAATCCTCAATCCTCAATTCTCAACCCTCAATCCTCAGTCCTCAGTCCTCAAACCTCAATCCTCAGAGCTCAGCCCTCATCATCAATCCTCAATCCTCAATCCTCAATCCTCAATCTTCAACCATCAATACTCAATATTCAATCCTCAATCCTCAATCCTCAATCCTCAATCCTCATTCTTAAATCCTCAATACCCAATCCTCACTCTTCAATCCTGAATCCTCAATCCTAATTTCTCAATCCTCAATCCTCAGTCCTCAGGCCTCAGACCTCAAACCTCAATCCTCAACCCTCAGCCTTCATCCTCAATCCTCAATCCTCAATCCTCAACCCTCAATCCACAATCCTCAATCCTCAATCCTCATTCTTCAATTCTCAACACCCAATCCTCAATCTTCAATCCTCAATCCACAATCCTCAATTCTCAACCCTCAATCCTCAACCCTCAGACCTCAAACATCAGTACTCAACCTTCAGTCCTCGTCCTCAATCCACAACACTCAATCCTCGATCCTCAATCTTCAATCATCAATATTCAATTTTCAATGCTCAATCCTCAATCCTCAATACTCAATCCTCTACCCTCAGTGTTCAATCCTCAATACCCAATCCTCAATCTTCAATCCTCAATCCTCAATCTTCAATCCCAAATCCTCAATCCTCAATCCTCAGTCCTCAAACCTCAATCCTCAACACTCAGCCCTCATCCTCAATCCTCAATCCTCAATCCTCAATCCTCAATCTTCAATGCTCAATCCTCAATCCGCAATCCTCAATCCTCAGTCCTCAATCTTCAATCCTCAATGCTCAGTCCTCAATACTCAATACTCAATATTCAATCCTCAATCCTCAATTCTCAATCCTCAATGCTCAATACTCTATCGTCAATGCTCAATCCCCAACCCTCAATCTTCAATCCTCAATCCTCAATACTCAATCTTCAATCCTCAATACTCAATCTTCAAACCTCATTCCTCAATTCTCAAACCTCAATGCTCAATACTCAATCCTCAATCCTCAATACCCAATCTTCAATCCTCAATACTCAATCTTCAACCCTCAATCCACAATCCTCAATCCTCAATCCACAATCCTCAATTCTCAACCCTCTATCCTCAACCCTCAGAACTCAAACATCAATACTCAACCCTCAGTCCTCGTCCTCAATCCACAACACTCAATCCTCGATCCTCAATCTTCAATCATCAATATTCAATCTTCAATCCTCAATCCTCAATCCTCAATACTCAATCCTCTATCCTCAGAGTTCAATCCTCAATACCCAATCCTCAATCTTCAATCCTCAATCCTCAACCCTCAATCCACAATCCTCAATCCTCAATCCTCATTCTTCAATCCTCAACACCCAATCCTCAATCTTCAATCCTCAATCCACAATCCTCAATTCTCAACCCTCTATCCTCAACCCTCAGACCTCAAACATCAATACTCAACCCTCAGTCCTCGTCCTCAATCCACAGCACTCAATCCTCGATCCTCAATCTTCAATCATCAATATTCAATCTTCAATCCTCAATCCTCAATCCTCAATACTCAATCCTCTATCCTCAGTGTTCAATCCTCAATACCCAATCCTCAATCTTCAATCCTCAATCCTCAATCCCCAATCCTCAATCCTCAATCCTCAGTCCTCAAACCTCAATCTTCAATCCTCAATACTCAATCTTCAATCGTCAATCCTCAATCCTCGGTCCTCAATCCTCAATCGTCAATATCCAATCCTGAATACTCAATCTTCAATCCTCAATCCTCAATCCTCAATCCTCAATTCTCAATCCTCATTCTTCATTCCTCAATACCCAATCCTCAATCTTCAATCCTCAATCCTCAATCCTCAATTCTCAACCCTCAATCCTCAGTCCTCAGTCCTCAAACCTCAATCCTCAGAACTCAGCCCTCATCATCAATCCTCAATCCTCAACCCTCAATCCTCAATCTTCAACCCCCAATACTCAATATTCAATCCTCAATCCTCAATCCTCAATCTTTAATCCTCAATCCTCAATCCTCAATCCTCGTTCTTAATTCCTCAATACCCAATCCTCAATCTTCAATCCTGAATCCTCAATCCTCAGTCCTCAGTCCTCAAACCTCAATCCTCCACCCTCAGCCCTCATCCTCAATCCTCAATCCTCAATTCTCAATCCTCAATCTTCAATCCTCAGTACTCAATCTTCAATAATCAATTATCAATTCTCAATCCACAATACTCAATCCTCAATCGTCAATCCTCAATCCCCAATCCTCAATCCTCAATCCCCAATGTTCAATGCGCAATACCCAATCCTCAATCTTCAATCCTCGACCCTCAATCCTCAATCCTCAATCCTCAACCCTCAATCCTCAATCCTCAGTCCTCAAACATCAAACCTGAATACTCAATCCTGAATCCTCAATCTTCTGACCTCAGTCCTCAACAATCAGTCGTCAATTCTTAATCCTCAATAGAGTATCATCAATTCACAGTTTTCAATACACGATACTCAATCTGCAATCTTCAAAACTCTATCCACAAACATCAATTCTCATCATTCAACACTCAACACTCAGTTCCCAATCCTCAATCTTCAATCCTCAATCCTCAATACTCAGTCCTCAATCCTCAATCTTCAATTCTCAATACTCAATCTTCAACCCTCAATCCCCAATCCTCAATCTTCAACCCTCAATCCTCAATCCTCAATTCTCAATCCTCAATCCTCAATCCTCAGACAACAAACAGCACTACTCAACCCTCAGTCCTCGTCCTCAATCCACAACCATCAATACTGAATCCTCAATCTTCAATCATCAATATTCAATCTTCAGTACTCAATCATCAAACTTCAATCCTCAATACTCAATCTTTAATCCTGAATCCTCAATCCTCAATCGTCAATCCTCAATTCTCAATCCTCAATCCTCAATCCTCTGATCTCAAACATCAATACTCAATCCTCAGTCCTCGTTCTCAATCCATAAGCCTCAATCCACAATCCTCAATCTTCAATTCTCAGTCCTCAATCCTCAATCCTCAATTCTCAATCCCCATTCTTCATTCCTCAATACCCAATCCTCAATCTTCAATCCTCAATCCTCAATCCTCAATTCTCAACCCTCAATCCTCAGTCCTCAGTCCTCAAACCTCAATCCTCAGAACTCAGCCCTCATCATCAATCCTCAATCCGCAATCCTCAATCCTCAATCTTCAACCATCAATACTCAATATTCAATCCTCAATCCTCAATCCTCAATCCTCAATCCTCATTCTTAAATCCTCAATACCCAATCCTCAATCTTCAATCCTGAATCCTCAATCCTAATTTCTCAATCCTCAATCCTCAGTCCTCAGTCCTCAGACCTCAAACCTCAATCCTCAACCCTCAGCTCTCATCCTCAATCCTCAATCCTCAATCCTCAACCCTCAATCCACAATCCTCAATCCTCAATCCTCATTCTTCAATTCTCAACACCCAATCCTCAATCTTCAATCCTCAATCCACAATCCTCAATTCTCAACCCTCTATCCTCAACCCTCAGACCTCAAACATCAATACTCAACCCTCAGTCCTCGTCCTCAATCCACAACACTCAATCCTCGATACTCAATCTTCAATCATCAATATTCAGTCTTCAATCCTCAATCCTCAATCCTCAATACTCAATCCTCTATCCTCAGAGTTCAATCCTCAATACCCAATCCTCAATCTTCAATCCTCAATCCTCAATCCTCAATCCCCAATCCTCAATCCTCAATCCTCAGTCCTCAAACCTCAATCTTCAATCCTCAATACTCAATCTTCAATCCTCAATCCTCAATCCTCGGTCCTCAATCCTCAATCGTCAATCTCCAATCCTGAATACTCAATCTTCAATCCTCAATCCTCAATCCTCAATCCTCAATCCTCAATCTTCATTCTTAAATCCTCAATACCCAATCCTAAATCTTCAATCCTGAATCCTGAATCCTAAATTCTCAATCCTCAATCCTCAGTCCTCAGTCCTCAAATCTCAATCCTCAAACCTCAGCCCTCATCCTCAATCCTCAATCCTCAATCCTCAATCCTCAATCCTCAATCTTCAATCCTCAATTTTCAATCTTCAATAATCAATCCTCAATGCTCAATCCTCAATACTCAATACTCAATCTTCAATCCTCAATCCTCAATTCTCAATCCTCAATGCTCAATACTCTATCGTCAATCCTCAATCCCCAATCCTCAATCTTCAATCCTCAATACTCAATCTTCAAGCCTCAATACTCAATCTTCAAACCTCAATCCTCAATTCTCAAACCTCAATGCTCAATACTCAATCGTCAATCCTCAATCCCCAATCCTCAATCTTCAATCCTCAATCCTCAATCCTCAATCCTCAATCCTCAGTCCTCATTCATCAATCCTCAATGCTCAGTCCTCAATACTCAATACTCAATATTCAATCCTCAATCCTCAATTCTCAATCCTCAATGCTCAATACTCTATCGTCAATGCTCAATCCCCAACCCTCAATCTTCAATCCTCAATCCTCAATACTCAATCTTCAATCCTCAATACTCAATCTTCAAACCTCAATCCTCAATTCTCAAACCTCAATGCTCAATACTCAATCCTCAATCCTCAATACCCAATCTTCAATCCTCAATACTCAATCTTCAACCCTCAATCCACAATCCTCAATCCTCAATCCTTATTCTTCAATCCTCAACACCCAATCCTCAATCTTCAATCCTCAATCCACAATCCTCAATTCTCAACCCTCTATCCTCAACCCTCAGACCTCAAACATCAATACTCAACCCTCAGTCCTCGTCCTCAATCCACAACACTCAATCCTCGATCCTCAATCTTCAATCATCAATATTCAATCTTCAATCCTCAATCCTCAATCCTCAATACTCAATCCTCTATCCTCAGAGTTCAATCCTCAATACCCAATCCTCAATCTTCAATCCTCAATCCTCAACCCTCAATCCACAATCCTCAATCCTCAATCCTCATTCTTCAATCCTCAACACCCAATCCTCAATCTTCAATCCTCAATCCACAATCCTCAATTCTCAACCCTCTATCCTCAACCCTCAGACCTCAAACATCAATACTCAACCCTCAGTCCTCGTCCTCAATCCACAACACTCAATCCTCGATCCTCAATCTTCAATCATCAATATTCAATCTTCAATCCTCAATCCTCAATCCTCAATACTCAATCCTCAATCCTCTGTCCTCAAACCTCAATCTTCAATCCTCAATACTCAATCTTCAATCCTCAATCCTCAATCCTCGGTCCTCAATCCTCAATCGTTTAATCTCCAATACTGAATACTCAATCTTCAATCCTCAATTCTCAATCCTCAATCCTCAATCCTCAATCCTCATTCTTAAATCCTCAGTACCCAATCCTAAATCTTCAATCCTGAATCCTCAATCCTAAATTCTCAATCCTCAATCCTCAGTCCTCAGTCCTCAAATCTCAATCCTCAAACCTCAGCCCTCATCCTCAATCCTCAATCCCCAATCCTCAATCTTCAATCCTCAATCCTCAATCCTCAATCATCAATCCTCAGTCCTCAATCTTCAATCCTCAATGCTCAATCCTCAATACTCAATACTCAATCCTCAATCCTCAATCCTCAACTCTGAATCCTCAATCCTCAACCCTCAGACCTCAAACATCAGTACTCAACCTTCAGTCCTCGTCCTCAATCCACAACACTCAATCCTCGATCCTCAATCTTCAACCATCAATATTCAATTTTCAATGCTCAATCCTCAATCCTCAATACTCAATCCTCTACCCTCAGTGTTCAATCCTCAATACCCAATCCTCAATCTTCAATCCTCAATCCTCAATCCTCAATCCCCAATCCTCAATCCTCAATCCTCAGTCCTCAAACCTCAATCCTCAACACTCAGCCCTCATCCTCAATCCTCAATCCTCAATCCTCAATCCTCAATCTTCAATCCTCAATCCTCAATCCTCAATCCTCAATCCTCAATCCTCAATCCTCAGACCTCAAACAGCAATGCTCAACCCTCAGTCCTCGTCCTCAATCCACAACCATCAATAGTGAATCCTCAATCTTCAATCATCAATATTCAACCTTCAGTCCTCAATCCTCAATCCTCAATCCTCAAACCTCAATCCTCAACCGTCAGTCCTCGTCCTCAAACCTCAATCCTCAATCCTCAATCCTCAATCTTCAATCATCAATACTCAATCTTCAATCCTCAATCCTCAATCCTCAATCCTCAATCCTCAATACTCAATCCTCAATATTCAACGCACAACCCTCAACCATCAATCCTCTATACTCAACCATCAATCCTCAATTCTCAATACTCAATAGAATATCCTGAATTCTCATGGTGCAATACTCAATCCACAATATTCAATAATCAAATCTCAATCCTCAAACATCAATTCTCAACACTCAATCCTCAACACTCAGTCCTCTCTCTTCAGTCCTCCATCCCCAATCCTCAATCCTCAAGCGTCAATCCTCAATTCTCAATCCTTAATCCTCAATCCTCAATCTTCAATCCTCAGTCCCAAATCCTCAATCTTCAATACTCAATCCTCAATCCTCGGTCTTCAATTCTCAATACTCAATCTTCAATCCTCAATCCTCATTCATCAATCCTCAATACCCAATCCTCAATCTTCACTCCTCAATCCTCAATCCTCAATTCTCAATCCTCAATCCTCAATCCTCTGATCTCAAACATTAATACTCAATCCTCAGTCCTCGTTCTCAATCCACAACCCTCAATCCACAATGCTCAATCTTCAATTCTCAATCCTCAATCCTCAATCCCCAATCCTCAATCTTCAATCCTCAATCCTCAATACTCAATCTTCAATCCTCAATACTCAATCTTCAAACCTCAATCCTCAATTCTCAAACCTCAATGCTCAATACTCAATCGTCAATCCTCAATCCCCAATCCTCAATCTTCAATCCTCAATCCTCAATCCTCAATCCTTAATCCTCAATCTTCAATCCTCAATACTCAATCCTCAATCCTCAGTCCTCAAACCTCAATCCTCAACACTCAGCCCTCATCCTCAATCCTCAATCCTCAATCCTCAATCCACAATCTTCAATACTCAATCCTCAATCCTCAATTCTCAATCCTCAGTCCTCAATCTTCAATCCTCAATGCTCAATCCTCAATACTCAATACTCAATCTTCAATCCTCAATCCTCAATTCTCAATCCTCAATGCTCAATACTCTATCGTCAATCCTCAATCCCCAATCCTCAATCTTCAATCCTCAATTCTCAAACCTCAATGCTCAATACTCAATCGTCAATCCTCAATCCCCAATCCTCAACCTTCAATCCTCAATCCTCAATCCTCAATCCTTAATCATCAATCTTCAATCCTCAATACTCAATCTTCAATCCTCAATCCTCAATCCTCAATCTTCAATCCTCAATACTCAATCTTCAATCCTCAATCCTCAATCTTCAATACTCAATCCTCAATCCTCAATCTTCAATCCTCAATACTCAATCTTCAATACTCCATCCACAATTCTCAATCCTCAATACTCAATCCTCAATCCTCAATCCTCAATCCTCAATCCTCAATCCTCAATCCTCATTCTTCAATCCTCAATACCCAATCCTCAATCTTCAATCGTCAATCCTCAATCCTCAATTCTCAATCCTCAATCATCAACCCTCAGACCTCAAGCATCAATACTCAACCCTCAGTCCTCCGTCCTCAATCATCAATCGTCAATCTCCAATCCTGAATACTCAATCTTCAATCCTCAAGCCTCAATCCTCAATCCTCAATCCTCAATCCTCAATCCTCATCCTTCAATCCGCAATACCCAGTCCTCCATCTTCAATCCTCTATCATCTATCCTCAATCCTGAATCTTCAATCGTCAATACTCAATCTTCAACCATCAATCCTCAGTACTCAAACCTCAATCCTCAATCCTCAATCCTCAGTAATCAATCCTCAATCTTCAATACTGAATCGTCAATCCTCAGTCCTCAATACTCAATCTTCAATACACAATCTTCAATACTCAGTCCTCAATCCTCCGTCCTCAATCATCAATCGTCAATCTCCAATCCTGAATACTCAATCTTCAGTCCTCAATCCTCAATCCTCAATCCTCAATCCTCAATCCTCAAGCGTCAATCCTCAATCCTCAATCCTGAATCCTCAATCCTCAATCTTCAATCCTCAGTCCCAAATCCTCAATCTTCAATACTCAATCCTCAATCCTCGGTCTTCAATCCTCAATACTCAATCTTCAATCCCCAATCCTCAATCCTCAATACTCAATCCTCAACCTTCAATCCTCAATACCCAATCCTCAATCTTCAATCCTCAATCCTCAATCCTCAATTATCAATCCTCAATCCTCAATCCTCTGATCTCAAACATCAATACTCAATCCTCAGTCCTCGTTCTCAATCCACAAGCCTCAATCCACAATCCTCAATCTTCAATTCTCAGTCCTCAATCCTCAATCCTCAATCCTCAATCCTCAGTCCTCAACCCTCAATTCTGAATCCTCAACCCTCAATCCTCAATCTTCAGCCCACAGTCCTCAACAATCAGTTGTCAATCCACAATCCTCAATAGAATATCATCAGTTCACAGTTTTCAATACTCAATACTCAATCTGCAATCTTCAAATCTCTATCCACGAACATCAATTCTCACCACTCAACCCTCAACACTCAGTCTTCAATCCTCAATCCTCAATCCCCAATCCTCAATCCTCATTCTTCAATCCTCAATACCCAATCCTCAATCTTCAATCCTCAATCCTCAAACCTCAATTCTCAATCCTCAATCCTCAATCCTCAGACCTCAAACAGCAATACTCAACCCTCAGTCCTCGTCCTCAATCCACAACCATCAATCCTCAATCCTCAACCTTCAATCATCAATATTCAATCTTCAGTCCTCAATCCTCAATCCTCAATACTCAATCCTCAATCCTCAATGTTCAATCCGCAATACCCAATCCTCAATCTTCAATCCTCAGTCCTCAATCCTCAATCCTCAATCCTCAATTCTCAATCTTCAATCCTCAATACTAAATCTTCAACCCTCAATCCACAATCCTCAATCCTCATTCTTCAATACTCAACACCCAATCCTCAATCCTCAATCCTCAATCCTCAATCCTCAATTCTCAACCCTCAATCCTCAACCCTCAGACCTCAAACATCAATACTCAACCCTCAGTCCTCGTCCTCAATCCACAGCACTCAATCCTCGATCCTCAATCTTCAATCATCAATATTCAATCTTCAATCCTCAATCCTCAATCCTCAATACTCAATCCTCTATCCTCAGTGTTCAATCCTCAATACCCAATCCTCAATCTTCAATCCTCAATCCTCAATCCCCAATCCTCAATCCTCAATCCTCAGTCCTCAAACCTCAATCTTCAATCCTCAATACTCAATCTTCAATCCTCAATCCTCAATCCTCGGTCCTCAATCCTCAATCGTCAATCTCCAATCCTGAATACTCAATCTTCAATCCTCAATCATCAATCCTCAATCCTCAATTCTCAATCCTCATTCATCATTCCTCAATACCCAATCCTCAATCTTCAATCCTCAATCCTCAATCCTCAATTCTCAACCCTCAATCCTCAGTCCTCAGTCCTCAAACCTCAATCCTCAGAACTCAGCCCTCATCATCAATCCTCAATCCTCAACCCTCAATCCTCAATCTTCAACCCCCAATACTCAATATTCAATCCTCAATCCTCAATCCTCAATCTTTAATCCTCAATCCTCAATCCTCAATCCTCGTTCTTAATTCCTCAATACCCAATCCTCAATCTTCAATCCTGAATCCTCAATCCTAAATTCTCAATCCTCAATCCTCAGTCCTCAGTCCTCAAACCTCAATCCTCCACCCTCAGCCCTCATCCTCAATCCTCAATCCTCAATTCTCAATCCTCAATCTTCAATCCTCAATACTCAATCTTCAATAATCAATTATCAATTCTCAATCCACAATACTCAATCCTCAATCGTCAATCCTCAATCCCCAATCCTCAATCCTCAATCCCCAATGTTCAATGCGCAATACCCAATCCTCAATCTTCAATCCTCGACCCTCAATCCTCAATCCTCAATCCTCAACCCTCAATCCTCAATCCTCAGTCCTGAAACATCAAACCTGAATACTCAATCCTGAATCCTCAATCTTCTGACCTCAGTCCTCAACAATCAGTCGTCAATTCTCAATCCTCAATAGAGTATCATCAATTCACAGTTTTCAATACACGATACTCAATCTGCAATCTTCAAAACTCTATCCACAAACATCAATTCTCATCATTCAACACTCAACACTCAGTTCCCAATCCTCAATCTTCAATCCTCAATCCTCAATCCTCATTCTTAAATCCTCAATACCCAATCCTAAATCTTCAATCCTGAATCCTGAATCCTAAATTCTCAATCCTCAATCCTCAGTCCTCAGTCCTCAAATCTCAATCCTCAAACCTCAGCCCTCATCCTCAATCCTCAATCCTCAATCCTCAATCCTCAATCCTCAATCTTCAATCCTCAATTTTCAATCTTCAATAATCAATCCTCAATGCTCAATCCTCAATACTCAATACTCAATCTTCAATCCTCAATCCTCAATTCTCAATCCTCAATGCTCAATACTCTATCGTCAATCCTCAATCCCCAATCCTCAATCTTCAATCCTCAATCCTCAATACTCAATCTTCAAGCCTCAATACTCAATCTTCAAACCTCAATCCTCAATTCTCAAACCTCAATGCTCAATACTCAATCGTCAATCCTCAATCCCCAATCCTCAATCTTCAATCCTCAATCCTCAATCCTCAATCCTCAATCCTCAGTCCTCAACCATCAATCCTCAATGCTCAGTCCTCAATACTCAATACTCAATATTCAATCCTCAATCCTCAATTCTCAATCCTCAATGCTCAATACTCTATCGTCAATGCTCAATCCCCAACCCTCAATCTTCAATCCTCAATCCTCAATACTCAATCTTCAATCCTCAATACTCAATCTTCAAACCTCAATCCTCAATTCTCAAACCTCAATGCTCAATACTCAATCCTCAATCCTCAATACCCAATCTTCAATCCTCAATACTCAATCTTCAACCCTCAATCCACAATCCTCAATACTCAATCCTTATTCTTCAATCCTCAACACCCAATCCTCAATCTTCAATCCTCAATCCACAATCCTCAATTCTCAATCCTCTATCCTCAACCCTCAGACCTCAAACATCAATACTCAACCCTCAGTCCTCGTCCTCAATCCACAACACTCAATCCTCGATCCTCAAGCTTCAATCATCAATATTCAATCTTCAATCCTCAATCCTCAATCCTCAATACTCAATCCTCTATCCTCAGAGTTCAATCCTCAATACCCAATCCTCAATCTTCAATCCTCAATCCTCAACCCTCAATCCACAATCCTCAATCCTCAATCCTCATTCTTCAATCCTCAACACCCAATCCTCAATCTTCAATCCTCAATCCACAATCCTCAATTCTCAACCCACTATCCTCAACCCTCAGACCTCAAACATCAATACTCAACCCTCAGTCCTCGTCCTCAATCCACAACACTCAATCCTCGATCCTCAATCTTCAATCATCAATATTCAATCTTCAATCCTCAATCCTCAATCCTCAATACTCAATCCTCAATCCTCTGTCCTCAAACCTCAATCTTCAATCCTCAATACTCAATCTTCAATCCTCAATCCTCAATCCTCGGTCCTCAATCCTCAATCGTTTAATCTCCAATACTGAATACTCAATCTTCAATCCTCAATTCTCAATCCTCAATCCTCAATCCTCAATCCTCATTCTTAAATCCTCAGTACCCAATCCTAAATCTTCAATCCTGAATCCTCAATCCTCAATTCTCAATCCTCAATCCTCAGTCCTCAGTCCTCAAATCTCAATCCTCAAACCTCAGCCCTCATCCTCAATCCTCAATCCTCAATCCTCAATCCTCAATCCTCAATCTTCAATCCTCAATACTCAATCTTGAATAATCAATCATCAATTCTCAATCCACAATACTCAATCCTCAATCGTCAATCCTCAATCCCCAATCCTGAATCCTCAATCCCCAATGTTCAATGCGCAATACCCAATCCTCAATCTTCAATCCTCGACCCTCAATCCTCAATCCTCAATCCTCAACCCTCAATCCTCAATCCTCAGTCCTCAAACATCAAACCTGAATCCTCAATACTGAATCCTCAATCTTCTGACCTCAGTCCTCAACAATCAGTCGTCAATTCTCAATCCTCAATAGAATATCATCAATTCACAGTTTTCAATACACAATACTCAATCTGCAATCTTCAAATCTCTATCCACAAACATCAATACTCATCACTCTACACTCAACACTCAGTCTTCAATACTCAATCCTCAATCCTCAATCCTCAATCCTCATCCTTCAATCCTCAATACCCAATCCTCAATCTTCAATCCTCAATCCTCAATCCTCAATCCTCATTCTTCAATCCTCAACACCTAATCCTCAATCTTCAATCCTCAATCCTCAATCCTCAATTCTGAATCCACAATCCTCAACCCTCAGACATCAAACATCAATACTCAACCCTCAGTCCTCGTCCTCAATCCACAACACTCAATCCTCGATCCTCAATCTTCAATCATCAATATTCAATTTTCAATGCTCAATCCTCAATCCTCAATACTCAATCCTCCACCCTCAGTGTTCAATCCTCAATACCCAATCCTCAATCTTCAATCCTCAATCCTCAATCCTCAATCCCCAATCCTCAATCCTCAATCCTCAGTCCTCAAACCTCAATCCTCAACACTCAGCCCTCATCCTCAATCCTCAATCCTCAATCCTCAATCCTCAATCTTCAATCCTCAATCCTCAATTCTCAATCCTCAGTCCTCAATCTTCAATCCTCAATGCTCAATCCTCAATACTCAATACTCAATCCACAATCCTCAATCCTCAGTCCTCAAACCTCAATCCTCGTTCTTAATTCCTCAATACCCAATCCTCAATCTTCAATCCTGAATCCTCAATCCTCAGTCCTCAGTCCTCAAACCTCAATCCTCCACCCTCAGCCCTCATCCTCAATCCTCAATCCTCAATTCTCAATCCTCAATCTTCAATCCTCAGTACTCAATCTTCAATAATCAATTATCAATTCTCAATCCACAATACTCAATCCTCAATCGTCAATCCTCAATCCTCAATTCTCAATCCTCAATCTTCAATCCTCAGTACTCAATCTTCAATAATCAATTATCAATTCTCAATCCACAATACTCAATCCTCAATCGTCAATCCTCAATCCCCAATCCTCAATCCTCAATCCCCAATGTTCAATGCGCAATACCCAATCCTCAATCTTCAATCCTCGACCCTCAATCCTCAATCCTCAATCCTCAACCCTCAATCCTCAATCCTCAGTCCTCAAACATCAAACCTGAATACTCAATCCTGAATCCTCAATCTTCTGACCTCAGTCCTCAACAATCAGTCGTCAATTCTTAATCCTCATTAGAGTATCATCAATTCACAGTTTTCAATACACGATACTCAATCTGCAATCTTCAAAACTCTATCCACAAACATCAATTCTCATCATTCAACACTCAACACTCAGTTCCCAATCCTCAATCTTCAATCCTCAATCCTCAATACTCAGTCCTCAATCCTCAATCCTCAATTCTCAATCCTCAATCCTCAATCCTCAGACAACAAACAGCACTACTCAACCCTCAGTCCTCGTCCTCAATCCACAACCATCAATACTGAATCCTCAATCTTCAATCATCAATATTCAATCTTCAGTACTCAATCATCAAACTTCAATCCTCAATACTCAATCTTTAATCCTGAATCCTCAATCCTCAATCCTCAATCCTCAATTCTCAATCCTCAATCCTCAATCCTCTGATCTCAAACATCAATACTCAATCCTCAGTCCTCGTTCTCAATCCATAAGCCTCAATCCACAATCCTCAATCTTCAATTCTCAGTCCTCAATCCTCAATCCTCAATTCTCAATCCCCATTCTTCATTCCTCAATACCCAATCCTCAATCTTCAATCCTCAATCCTCAATCCTCAATTCTCAACCCTCAATCCTCAGTCCTCAGTCCTCAAACCTCAATCCTCAGAACTCAGCCCTCATCATCAATCCTCAATCCTCAATCCTCAATCCTCAATCTTCAACCATCAATACTCAATATTCAATCCTCAATCCTCAATCCTCAATCCTCAATCCTCATTCTTAAATCCTCAATACCCAATCCTCAATCTTCAATCCTGAATCCTCAATCCTAATTTCTCAATCCTCAATCCTCAGTCCTCAGTCCTCAGACCTCAAACCTCAATCCTCAACCCTCAGCCCTCATCCTCAATCCTCAATCCTCAATCCTCAACCCTCAATCCACAATCCTCAATCCTCAATCCTCATTCTTCAATTCTCAACACCCAATCCTCAATCTTCAATCCTCAATCCACAATCCTCAATTCTCAACCCTCTATCCTCAACCCTCAGACCTCAAACATCAATACTCAACCCTCAGTCCTCGTCCTCAATCCACAACACTCAATCCTCGATACTCAATCTTCAATCATCAATATTCAGTCTTCAATCCTCAATACTCAATCCTCAATACTCAATCCTCTATCCTCAGAGTTCAATCCTCAATACCCAATCCTCAATCTTCAATCCTCAATCCTCAATCCTCAATCCCCAATCCTCAATCCTCAATCCTCAGTCCTCAAACCTCAATCTTCAATCCTCAATACTCAATCTTCAATCCTCAATCCTCAATCCTCAATCCTCGGTCCTCAATCCTCAATCGTCAATCTCCAATCCTGAATACTCAATCTTCAATCCTCAATCCTCAATCCTCAATCCTCAATCCTCAATCTTCATTCTTAAATCCTCAATACCCAATCCTAAATCTTCAATCCTGAATCCTGAATCCTAAATTCTCAATCCTCAATCCTCAGTCCTCAGTCCTCAAATCTCAATCCTCAAACCTCAGCCCTCATCCTCAATCCTCAATCCTCAATCCTCAATCCTCAATCCTCAATCTTCAATCCTCAATTTTCAATCTTCAATAATCAATCCTCAATGCTCAATCCTCAATACTCAATACTCAATCTTCAATCCTCAATCCTCAATTCTCAATCCTCAATGCTCAATACTCTATCGTCAATCCTCAATCCCCAATCCTCAATCTTCAATCCTCAATCCTCAATACTCAATCTTCAAGCCTCAATACTCAAACTTCAAACCTCAATCCTCAATTCTCAAACCTCAATGCTCAATACTCAATCGTCAATCCTCAATCCCCAATCCTCAATCTTCAATCCTCAATCCTCAATCCTCAATCCTCAATCCTCAGTCCTCAATCACCAATCCTCAATGCTCAGTCCTCAATACTCAATACTCAATATTCAATCCTCAATCCTCAATTCTCAATCCTCAGACCTCAAACAGCAATACTCAACCCTCAGTCCTCGTCCTCAATCCACAACCATCAATCCTCAATCCTCAACCTTCAATCATCAATATTCAATCTTCAGTCCTCAATCCTCAATCCTCAATACTCAATCCTCAATCCTCAATGTTCAATCCGCAATACCCAATCCTCAATCTTCAATCCTCAGTCCTCAATCCTCAATCCTCAATCCTCAATTCTCAATCCTCGGTCCTCAATCCTCAATCGTCAATCTCCAATCCTGAATACTCAATCTTCAATCCTCAATCCTCAATCCTCAATCCTCAATTCTCAATCCTCATTCATCATTCCTCAATACCCAATCCTCAATCTTCAATCCTCAATCCTCAATCCTCAATTCTCAACCCTCAATCCTCAGTCCTCAGTCCTCAAACCTCAATCCTCAGAACTCAGCCCTCATCATCAATCCTCAATCCTCAACCCTCAATCCTCAATCTTCAACCCCCAATACTCAATATTCAATCCTCAATCCTCAATCCTCAATCTTTAATCCTCAATCCTCAATCCTCAATCCTCGTTCTTAATTCCTCAATACCCAATCCTCAATCTTCAATCCTGAATCCTCAATCCTAAATTCTCAATCCTCAATCCTCAGTCCTCAGTCCTCAAACCTCAATCCTCCACCCTCAGCCCTCATCCTCAATCCTCAATCCTCAATTCTCAATCCTCAATCTTCAATCCTCAATACTCAATCTTCAATAATCAATTATCAATTCTCAATCCACAATACTCAATCCTCAATCGTCAATCCTCAATCCCCAATCCTCAATCCTCAATCCCCAATGTTCAATGCGCAATACCCAATCCTCAATCTTCAATCCTCGACCCTCAATCCTCAATCCTCAATCCTCAACCCTCAATCCTCAATCCTCAGTCCTGAAACATCAAACCTGAATACTCAATCCTGAATCCTCAATCTTCTGACCTCAGTCCTCAACAATCAGTCGTCAATTCTCAATCATCAATAGAGTATCATCAATTCACAGTTTTCAATACACGATACTCAATCTGCAATCTTCAAAACTCTATCCACAAACATCAATTCTCATCATTCAACACTCAACACTCAGTTCCCAATCCTCAATCTTCAATCCTCAATCCTCAATACTCAGTCCTCAATCCTCAATCTTCAATTCTCAATACTCAATCTTCAACCCTCAATCCCCAATCCTCAATCTTCAACCCTCAATCCTCAATCCTCAATTCTCAATCCTCAATCCTCAATCCTCAGACAACAAACAGCACTACTCAACCCTCAGTCCTCGTCCTCAATCCACAACCATCAATACTGAATCCTCAATCTTCAATCATCAATATTCAATCTTCAGTACTCAATCATCAAACTTCAATCCTCAATACTCAATCTTTAATCCTGAATCCTCAATCCTCAATCCTCAATCCTCAATTCTCAATCCTCAATCCTCAATCCTCTGATCTCAAACATCAATACTCAATCCTCAGTCCTCGTTCTCAATCCATAAGCCTCAATCCACAATCCTCAATCTTCAATTCTCAGTCCTCAATCCTCAATCCTCAATTCTCAATCCCCATTCTTCATTCCTCAATACCCAATCCTCAATCTTTAATCCTCAATCCTCAATCCTCAATTCTCAACCCTCAATCCTCAGTCCTCAGTCCTCAAACCTCAATCCTCAGAGCTCAGCCCTCATCATCAATCCTCAATCCTCAATCCTCAATCCTCAATCTTCAACCATCAATACTCAATATTCAATCCTCAATCCTCAATCCTCAATCCTCAATCCTCATTCTTAAATCCTCAATACCCAATCCTCACTCTTCAATCCTGAATCCTCAATCCTAATTTCTCAATCCTCAATCCTCAGTCCTCAGGCCTCAGACCTCAAACCTCAATCCTCAACCCTCAGCCTTCATCCTCAATCCTCAATCCTCAATCCTCAACCCTCAATCCACAATCCTCAATCCTCAATCCTCATTCTTCAATTCTCAACACCCAATCCTCAATCTTCAATCCTCAATCCACAATCCTCAATTCTCAACCCTCAATCCTCAACCCTCAGACCTCAAACATCAGTACTCAACCTTCAGTCCTCGTCCTCAATCCACAACACTCAATCCTCGATCCTCAATCTTCAATCATCAATATTCAATTTTCAATGCTCAATCCTCAATCCTCAATACTCAATCCTCTACCCTCAGTGTTCAATCCTCAATACCCAATCCTCAATCTTCAATCCTCAATCCTCAATCCTCAATCCCAAATCCTCAATCCTCAATCCTCAGTCCTCAAACCTCAATCCTCAACACTCAGCCCTCATCCTCAATCCTCAATCCTCAATCCTCAATCCTCAATCTTCAATGCTCAATCCTCAATCCGCAATCCTCAATCCTCAGTCCTCAATCTTCAATCCTCAATGCTCAGTCCTCAATACTCAATACTCAATATTCAATCCTCAATCCTCAATTCTCAATCCTCAATGCTCAATACTCTATCGTCAATGCTCAATCCCCAACCCTCAATCTTCAATCCTCAATCCTCAATACTCAATCTTCAATCCTCAATACTCAATCTTCAAACCTCATTCCTCAATTCTCAAACCTCAATGCTCAATACTCAATCCTCAATCCTCAATACCCAATCTTCAATCCTCAATACTCAATCTTCAACCCTCAATCCACAATCCTCAATCCTCAATCCACAATCCTCAATTCTCAACCCTCTATCCTCAACCCTCAGAACTCAAACATCAATACTCAACCCTCAGTCCTCGTCCTCAATCCACAACACTCAATCCTCGATCCTCAATCTTCAATCATCAATATTCAATCTTCAATCCTCAATCCTCAATCCTCAATACTCAATCCTCTATCCTCAGAGTTCAATCCTCAATACCCAATCCTCAATCTTCAATCCTCAATCCTCAACCCTCAATCCACAATCCTCAATCCTCAATCCTCATTCTTCAATCCTCAACACCCAATCCTCAATCTTCAATCCTCAATCCACAATCCTCAATTCTCAACCCTCTATCCTCAACCCTCAGACCTCAAACATCAATACTCAACCCTCAGTCCTCGTCCTCAATCCACAGCACTCAATCCTCGATCCTCAATCTTCAATCATCAATATTCAATCTTCAATCCTCAATCCTCAATCCTCAATACTCAATCCTCTATCCTCAGTGTTCAATCCTCAATACCCAATCCTCAATCTTCAATCCTCAATCCTCAATCCCCAATCCTCAATCCTCAATCCTCAGTCCTCAAACCTCAATCTTCAATCCTCAATACTCAATCTTCAATCCTCAATCCTCAATCCTCGGTCCTCAATCCTCAATCGTCAATATCCAATCCTGAATACTCAATCTTCAATCCTCAATCCTCAATCCTCAATCCTCAATTCTCAATCCTCATTCTTCATTCCTCAATACCCAATCCTCAATCTTCAATCCTCAATCCTCAATCCTCAATTCTCAACCCTCAATCCTCAGTCCTCAGTCCTCAAACCTCAATCCTCAGAACTCAGCCCTCATCATCAATCCTCAATCCTCAACCCTCAATCCTCAATCTTCAACCCCCAATACTCAATATTCAATCCTCAATCCTCAATCCTCAATCTTTAATCCTCAATCCTCAATCCTCAATCCTCGTTCTTAATTCCTCAATACCCAATCCTCAATCTTCAATCCTGAATCCTCAATCCTCAGTCCTCAGTCCTCAAACCTCAATCCTCCACCCTCAGCCCTCATCCTCAATCCTCAATCCTCAATTCTCAATCCTCAATCTTCAATCCTCAGTACTCAATCTTCAATAATCAATTATCAATTCTCAATCCACAATACTCAATCCTCAATCGTCAATCCTCAATCCCCAATCCTCAATCCTCAATCCCCAATGTTCAATGCGCAATACCCAATCCTCAATCTTCAATCCTCGACCCTCAATCCTCAATCCTCAATCCTCAACCCTCAATCCTCAATCCTCAGTCCTCAAACATCAAACCTGAATACTCAATCCTGAATCCTCAATCTTCTGACCTCAGTCCTCAACAATCAGTCGTCAATTCTTAATCCTCAATAGAGTATCATCAATTCACAGTTTTCAATACACGATACTCAATCTGCAATCTTCAAAACTCTATCCACAAACATCAATTCTCATCATTCAACACTCAACACTCAGTTCCCAATCCTCAATCTTCAATCCTCAATCCTCAATACTCAGTCCTCAATCCTCAATCTTCAATTCTCAATACTCAATCTTCAACCCTCAATCCCCAATCCTCAATCTTCAACCCTCAATCCTCAATCCTCAATTCTCAATCCTCAATCCTCAATCCTCAGACAACAAACAGCACTACTCAACCCTCAGTCCTCGTCCTCAATCCACAACCATCAATACTGAATCCTCAATCTTCAATCATCAATATTCAATCTTCAGTACTCAATCATCAAACTTCAATCCTCAATACTCAATCTTTAATCCTGAATCCTCAATCCTCAATCGTCAATCCTCAATTCTCAATCCTCAATCCTCAATCCTCTGATCTCAAACATCAATACTCAATCCTCAGTCCTCGTTCTCAATCCATAAGCCTCAATCCACAATCCTCAATCTTCAATTCTCAGTCCTCAATCCTCAATCCTCAATTCTCAATCCCCATTCTTCATTCCTCAATACCCAATCCTCAATCTTCAATCCTCAATCCTCAATCCTCAATTCTCAACCCTCAATCCTCAGTCCTCAGTCCTCAAACCTCAATCCTCAGAACTCAGCCCTCATCATCAATCCTCAATCCGCAATCCTCAATCCTCAATCTTCAACCATCAATACTCAATATTCAATCCTCAATCCTCAATCCTCAATCCTCAATCCTCATTCTTAAATCCTCAATACCCAATCCTCAATCTTCAATCCTGAATCCTCAATCCTAATTTCTCAATCCTCAATCCTCAGTCCTCAGTCCTCAGACCTCAAACCTCAATCCTCAACCCTCAGCTCTCATCCTCAATCCTCAATCCTCAATCCTCAACCCTCAATCCACAATCCTCAATCCTCAATCCTCATTCTTCAATTCTCAACACCCAATCCTCAATCTTCAATCCTCAATCCACAATCCTCAATTCTCAACCCTCTATCCTCAACCCTCAGACCTCAAACATCAATACTCAACCCTCAGTCCTCGTCCTCAATCCACAACACTCAATCCTCGATACTCAATCTTCAATCATCAATATTCAGTCTTCAATCCTCAATCCTCAATCCTCAATACTCAATCCTCTATCCTCAGAGTTCAATCCTCAATACCCAATCCTCAATCTTCAATCCTCAATCCTCAATCCTCAATCCCCAATCCTCAATCCTCAATCCTCAGTCCTCAAACCTCAATCTTCAATCCTCAATACTCAATCTTCAATCCTCAATCCTCAATCCTCGGTCCTCAATCCTCAATCGTCAATCTCCAATCCTGAATACTCAATCTTCAATCCTCAATCCTCAATCCTCAATCCTCAATCCTCAATCTTCATTCTTAAATCCTCAATACCCAATCCTAAATCTTCAATCCTGAATCCTGAATCCTAAATTCTCAATCCTCAATCCTCAGTCCTCAGTCCTCAAATCTCAATCCTCAAACCTCAGCCCTCATCCTCAATCCTCAATCCTCAATCCTCAATCCTCAATCCTCAATCTTCAATCCTCAATTTTCAATCTTCAATAATCAATCCTCAATGCTCAATCCTCAATACTCAATACTCAATCTTCAATCCTCAATCCTCAATTCTCAATCCTCAATGCTCAATACTCTATCGTCAATCCTCAATCCCCAATCCTCAATCTTCAATCCTCAATCCTCAATACTCAATCTTCAAGCCTCAATACTCAATCTTCAAACCTCAATCCTCAATTCTCAAACCTCAATGCTCAATACTCAATCGTCAATCCTCAATCCCCAATCCTCAATCTTCAATCCTCAATCCTCAATCCTCAATCCTCAATCCTCAGTCCTCATTCATCAATCCTCAATGCTCAGTCCTCAATACTCAATACTCAATATTCAATCCTCAATCCTCAATTCTCAATCCTCAATGCTCAATACTCTATCGTCAATGCTCAATCCCCAACCCTCAATCTTCAATCCTCAATCCTCAATACTCAATCTTCAATCCTCAATACTCAATCTTCAAACCTCAATCCTCAATTCTCAAACCTCAATGCTCAATACTCAATCCTCAATCCTCAATACCCTATCTTCAATCCTCAATACTCAATCTTCAACCCTCAATCCACAATCCTCAATCCTCAATCCTTATTCTTCAATCCTCAACACCCAATCCTCAATCTTCAATCCTCAATCCACAATCCTCAATTCTCAACCCTCTATCCTCAACCCTCAGACCTCAAACATCAATACTCAACCCTCAGTCCTCGTCCTCAATCCACAACACTCAATCCTCGATCCTCAATCTTCAATCATCAATATTCAATCTTCAATCCTCAATCCTCAATCCTCAATACTCAATCCTCTATCCTCAGAGTTCAATCCTCAATACCCAATCCTCAATCTTCAATCCTCAATCCTCAACCCTCAATCCACAATCCTCAATCCTCAATCCTCATTCTTCAATCCTCAACACCCAATCCTCAATCTTCAATCCTCAATCCACAATCCTCAATTCTCAACCCTCTATCCTCAACCCTCAGACCTCAAACATCAATACTCAACCCTCAGTCCTCGTCCTCAATCCACAACACTCAATCCTCGATCCTCAATCTTCAATCATCAATATTCAATCTTCAATCCTCAATCCTCAATCCTCAATACTCAATCCTCAATCCTCTGTCCTCAAACCTCAATCTTCAATCCTCAATACTCAATCTTCAATCCTCAATCCTCAATCCTCGGTCCTCAATCCTCAATCGTTTAATCTCCAATACTGAATACTCAATCTTCAATCCTCAATTCTCAATCCTCAATCCTCAATCCTCAATCCTCATTCTTAAATCCTCAGTACCCAATCCTAAATCTTCAATCCTGAATCCTCAATCCTAAATTCTCAATCCTCAATCCTCAGTCCTCAGTCCTCAAATCTCAATCCTCAAACCTCAGCCCTCATCCTCAATCCTCAATCCCCAATCCTCAATCTTCAATCCTCAATCCTCAATCCTCAATCATCAATCCTCAGTCCTCAATCTTCAATCCTCAATGCTCAATCCTCAATACTCAATACTCAATCCTCAATCCTCAATCCTCAACTCTGAATCCTCAATCCTCAACCCTCAGACCTCAAACATCAGTACTCAACCTTCAGTCCTCGTCCTCAATCCACAGCACTCAATCCTCGATCCTCAATCTTCAATCATCAATATTCAATCTTCAATCCTCAATCCTCAATCCTCAATACTCAATCCTCTATCCTCAGTGTTCAATCCTCAATACCCAATCCTCAATCTTCAATCCTCAATCCTCAATCCCCAATCCTCAATCCTCAATCCTCAGTCCTCAAACCTCAATCTTCAATCCTCAATACTCAATCTTCAATCCTCAATCCTCAATCCTCGGTCCTCAATCCTCAATCGTCAATCTCCAATCCTGAATACTCAATCTTCAATCCTCAATCATCAATCCTCAATCCTCAATTCTCAATCCTCATTCATCATTCCTCAATACCCAATCCTCAATCTTCAATCCTCAATCCTCAATCCTCAATTCTCAACCCTCAATCCTCAGTCCTCAGTCCTCAAACCTCAATCCTCAGAACTCAGCCCTCATCATCAATCCTCAATCCTCAACCCTCAATCCTCAATCTTCAACCCCCAATACTCAATATTCAATCCTCAATCCTCAATCCTCAATCTTTAATCCTCAATCCTCAATCCTCAATCCTCGTTCTTAATTCCTCAATACCCAATCCTCAATCTTCAATCCTGAATCCTCAATCCTAAATTCTCAATCCTCAATCCTCAGTCCTCAGTCCTCAAACCTCAATCCTCCACCCTCAGCCCTCATCCTCAATCCTCAATCCTCAATTCTCAATCCTCAATCTTCAATCCTCAATACTCAATCTTCAATAATCAATTATCAATTCTCAATCCACAATACTCAATCCTCAATCGTCAATCCTCAATCCCCAATCCTCAATCCTCAATCCCCAATGTTCAATGCGCAATACCCAATCCTCAATCTTCAATCCTCGACCCTCAATCCTCAATCCTCAATCCTCAACCCTCAATCCTCAATCCTCAGTCCTGAAACATCAAACCTGAATACTCAATCCTGAATCCTCAATCTTCTGACCTCAGTCCTCAACAATCAGTCGTCAATTCTCAATCCTCAATAGAGTATCATCAATTCACAGTTTTCAATACACGATACTCAATCTGCAATCTTCAAAACTCTATCCACAAACATCAATTCTCATCATTCAACACTCAACACTCAGTTCCCAATCCTCAATCTTCAATCCTCAATCCTCAATCCTCATTCTTAAATCCTCAATTTTCAATCTTCAATAATCAATCCTCAATGCTCAATCCTCAATACTCAATACTCAATCTTCAATCCTCAATTTTCAATCTTCAATAATCAATCCTCAATGCTCAATCCTCAATACTCAATACTCAATCCTCAATCCTCAATCTTCAATCCTCAATTTTCAATCTTCAATAATCAATCCTCAATGCTCAATCCTCAATACTAAATCCTCAATCCTCAATCCTCAATCCTCAATCCTCAATCTTCAATCCTCAATTTTCAATCTTCAATAATCAATCCTCAATGCTCAATCCTCAATACTCAATACTCAATCTTCAATCCTCAATCCTCAATTCTCAATCCTCAATGCTCAATACTCTATCGTCAATCCTCAATCCCCAATCCTCAATCTTCAATCCTCAATCCTCAATACTCAATCTTCAAGCCTCAATACTCAATCTTCAAACCTCAATCCTCAATTCTCAAACCTCAATGCTCAATACTCAATCGTCAATCCTCAATCCCCAATCCTCAATCTTCAATCCTCAATCCTCAATCCTCAATCCTCAATCCTCAGTCCTCAACCATCAATCCTCAATGCTCAGTCCTCAATACTCAATACTCAATATTCAATCCTCAATCCTCAATTCTCAATCCTCAATACTCAATCTTCAATCCTCAATCCTCAATCCCCAATCCTCAATCATCAATCCTCAAACATCAATTCTCAACACTCAATTCAAAATACTCAGTCCTCTCTCTTACATTCCTCCATTCTCAATCCTCAATCTTCAAGCGCCAATCCTCAATCCTCAATCCTCAACCCTCAATCCTCAGTCCTCAAACCTCAATGCGGAATCCTCAACCCTGAATCCTCAATCTTCAGACGTCGGTCCTCAACAATCAATTGTCAATCCTCAATCCTCAATAGAATATCCTCAATTCACAGTTTTCAATACTCAATCCCCATTCTTCAATCTTCAAATCTCAATCCACAAACATCAATTCTCATCACTCAACCCTCAACGCTCAGTCGTCAATCTTCAATCCTCAATCCTCAATGCTCAATCTTCAATCCTCAATACTCAATCCTCAATCCTCAACCCTCAATTCTCAATCCTCAATCCTCAGCCCTCAGTCCTCAAACCTCAATCGTCAACCCTCAGCCCTCATCCACAATCCTCAATCGACAATCCGCAATCCTAAATCTTCAATCCTCAATACTCAATCTTCAATCCTCAATCCTCAGTCCTCAAACCTCAATTCTGAATCCTCAATCCTGAGTCCTCAATCTTCAGCCCTCAGTCCTCAACAATCAGTAGTCAATCCTCAATCCTCAATAGAATATCCTCAATTCACAGTTCTCAACACTCAATACTCAGTCTGCAATCTTCAAACCTCTATCCACAAACATCAATTCTCATCTCTCAACCCTCAACACTCAGTCCTCAATGTTCAATCCTCAATCCTCAATTCTCAATCTTCAATCCTCAATACTGAATCTTCAATCCTCAATCCTCAATCCTCAATCCTCAATCCTCTGTCCTCAATCCTCAATCTTCAATTCTCAGTCGCCAATCCTCAATCTTCTATACTCAATACTCAATCCTCAATCCTCAATCCTCAATCCTCAATCTTCAATCCTCAATACTCAATCTTCAATCCTCAATCCTCAATCCTCAATCCTCAATCCTCAATCCTCAATCCTCAATCCTCATTCTTCAATCCTCAATACAAACACTGCAATTCTCAATCCCCAGTCCTCACTCCTCAGTCCTCATTCTTCAATCCTCAATACCGAATCCTCAGTCTTCAATTCTCAATCCTCAATCATCAATTCTCAATCCTCAATCCTCAATCCTCAGACTTCAAACATCAATAGTCAACCCTCAGCCCTCGTCCTCAATCCACAACACTCAGTCCTCAATCCTCAATCTTCAATCATCAATATTCAATCTTCAATCGTCAATCCTCAATCCTCAATCCTCAACCCTCAATACTCAATGTTCAATCCTCAATACCCAATCCTCGGTCTTCAATCCTCAATCCTCAAGCCTCAATACTCAATCCTCAATCCTCAGTCCTCAAACCTCAATCGTGAATCCTCAATCCTGAATCCTCAATCTTCAGACCCCAGACCTGAACAATCAGCAGTCTATCCTCAATCCTCAATAGAATATCATCAATTCACAGCTTTCAATACTGAACACTCAATCTGCAATCTTCAAATCTCTATTCACAACCATCAATTCTCATCACTCAACACTCAAGGCTCAGTCCCCATACCTCAATCTTCAATTCTCAATCCTCAGTCCTCAATCTTCAATCCTCAATACTCAACATTCAATAATCAATCCTCAATTCTCAATCCTCAGTAATCAATCCTCAATCGTCAATCCTCAAGCCCCAATCCTCAATCTTCAATCCTCAGTCCTCAATCCTCAATCCTCAATCCTCAATCTTCAATCCTCAATACTCAATCTTCAATCCTCAATCCTCAATCCTCAATCCTCAATCCTCAATCCTCAATCCTCAATCTTCAATCCTCAATCCCCAATCCTCAATTCTCAATCCTCAGTCCTCAATCCTCAGACCTCAAACAGCAATACTCAGCCCTCAGTCCTCGTCCTCAATCCACAACCATCAATACTCACTCCTCAATCTTCAATCATCAATATTCAATCCTCATTCTTCAATCCTCAATACCCAATCCTCAATCTTCAATCGTCAATCCTCAATACTCAATTCTCAATCCTCAATCATCAATCCTCAGACCTCAAACATCAATACTCAACCCTCAGTCCTCGTCCTAAATCCACAACCCTCAATCCTCAATCCTCTACCTTCAATCTTCAATCCTCAATCCTCAATCCTCAATCCTCAATCCTCAATCCTCAATCCTCAATCCTCTATCCTCAATCGTCAGTCATCAATCCTCAATACTCAATCCTCAATCCTCAATCCTCAATCCTCAATCTTCAATCCTCAATACTCAATCCTCAATCCTCAATCCTCAATCCTCAATCCTCAGTCCTCAAACCTCAATCGTGAATCCTCAATCCTGAATCCTCAATCTTCAGACCCCAGACCACAACAATCAGCAGTCTATCCTCAATCCTCAATAGAATATCATCAATTCACAGTTTTCAATACTGAACACTCAATCTGCAATCTTCAAATCTCTATTCACAACCATCAATTCTCATCACTCAACACTCAAGGCTCTGTCCGCAAACCTCAATCTTCTTTTCTCAATCCTCAGTCCTCAATCTTCAATCCTCAATACTCAACATTCAATAATCAATCCTCAATTCTCAATCCTCAATAATCAATCCTCAATCGTCAATCCTCAAGCCCCAATCCTCAATCTTCAATCCTCAATCCTCAATCCTCAATCCTCAATCCTCAATCTTCAATCCTCAATACTCAATCTTCAATCCTCAATACTCAATCTTCAATCCTCAATCCTCAATCCTCAATCCTCAATCCTCAATCCTCAATCTTCAATCCTCAATACTCAATCTTGAATAATCAATCATCAATTCTCAATCCACAATACTCAATCCTCAATCGTCAATCCTCAATCCCCAATCCTGAATCCTCAATCCCCAATGTTCAATGCGCAATACCCAATCCTCAATCTTCAATCCTCGGCCCTCAATCCTCAATCCTCAATCCTCAACCCTCAATCCTCAATCCTCAGTCCTCAAACATCAAACCTGAATCCTCAATACTGAATCCTCAATCTTCTGACCTCAGTCCTCAACAATCAGTCGTCAATTCTCAATCCTCAATAGAATATCATCAATTCACAGTTTTCAATACACAATACTCAATCTACAATCTTCAAATCTCTATCCACAAACATCAATACTCATCACTCTACACTCAACACTCAGTCTTCAATACTCAATCCTCAATCCTCAATCCTCAATCCTCATCCTTCAATCCTCAATACCCAATCCTCAATCTTCAATCCTCAATCCTCAATCCTCAATCCTCATTCTTCAATCCTCAACACCCAATCCTCAATCTTCAATCCTCAATCCTCAATCCTCAATCCTCAATTCTGAATCCACAATCCTCAACCCTCAGACCTCAAACATCAATACTCAACCCTCAGTCCTCGTCCTCAATCCACAACACTCAATCCTCGATCCTCAATCTTCAATCATCAATATTCAATTTTCAATGCTCAATCCTCAATCCTCAATACTCAATCCTCTACCCTCAGTGTTCAATCCTCAATACCCAATCCTCAATCTTCAATCCTCAATCCTCAATCCTCAATCCCCAATCCTCAATCCTCAATCCTCAGTCCTCAAACCTCAATCCTCAACACTCAGCCCTCATCCTCAATCCTCAATCCTCAATCCTCAATCCTCAATCTTCAATCCTCAATCCTCAATCCTCAATTCTCAATCCTCAGTCCTCAATCTTCAATCCTCAATGCTCAATCCTCAATACTCAATACTCGATCCACAATCCTCAATCCTCAGTCCTCAAACCTCAATCCGGAATCCTCCCATCTTCAATCATCAATACTCAATCTTCAATCCTCAATTATCAATCCTCAATCCTCTATCGTCAATCGTCAGTCTTCTATCCTCAATACTCAACCTTTAATCCTCAATACTCAAACCTCAATCCTCAATCCTCATTCTTCAATCCTCAATACCCAATCCTCAATCTTCAATCCTCAATCCTCAATCCTCAATTCTCAATCCTCAATCCTCAGTCCTCAGTCGTCAAACGTCAATCCTCAACCCTCAGCCCTCATCCTCAATCCTCAATCGACAATCCGCAATCCTCAATCTTCAATCCTCAATAATCAATCTTCAATCCTCAATCCTCAGACCTCAAACCTCAATTCTGAATCCTCAATCCTGAGTCCTCAATCTTCAGCCTCAGTCCTCAACAATCAGTAGTCACACCTCTATCCTCAATAGAATATCCTCATTACTCAATCATCAATCCTCAATACTCAATCATCAATCCTCAATTCTCAATACTCAGTAGAATATCCTGAATTCTCATCGTTCAATACTAAATACCAATATTCAATAATCAAATCTCAATCCTCAAACATCAATCCTCAATCCTCAATCCTCAATCCTCAATCCTCAATCCTCAGTCTTCAATCCTCAGTCCCCAATCCTCAATCTTCTATCCCCAATACTCAATCCTCAATCCTCAATCCTCAATCCTCAATCTTCAATCATCAATACTCAATCTTCAATCCTCAATCCTCAATCCCCAATCCTCAATCATCAATCCTCAATCCTCAGACTTCAAACATCAATAGTCAACCCTCAGCCCTCGTCCTCAATCCACAACACTCAGTCCTCAATCCTCAATCTTCAATCATCAATATTCAATCTTCAATCGTCAATCCTCAATCCTCAATCCTCAACCCTCAATACTCAATGTTCAATCCTCAATACCCAATCCTCGGTCTTCAATCCTCAATCCTCAAGCCTCAATACTCAATCCTCAATCCTCAGTCCTCAAACCTCAATCGTGAATCCTCAATCCTGAATCCTCAATCTTCAGACCCCAGACCTGAACAATCAGCAGTCTATCCTCAATCCTCAATAGAATATCATCAATTCACAGCTTTCAATACTGAACACTCAATCTGCAATCTTCAAATCTCTATTCACAACCATCAATTCTCATCACTCAACACTCAAGGCTCAGTCCCCATACCTCAATCTTCAATTCTCAATCCTCAGTCCTCAATCTTCAATCCTCAATACTCAACATTCAATAATCAATCCTCAATTCTCAATCCTCAATAATCAATCCTCAATCGTCAATCCTCAAGCCCCAATCCTCAATCTTCAATCCTCAGTCCTCAATCCTCAATCCTCAATCCTCAATCTTCAATCCTCAATACTCAATCTTCAATCCTCAATCCTCAATCCTCAATCCTCAATCCTCAATCCTCAATCCTCAATCTTCAATCCTCAATCCCCAATCCTCAATTCTCAATCCTCAGTCCTCAATCCTCAGACCTCAAACAGCAATACTCAGCCCTCAGTCCTCGTCCTCAATCCACAACCATCAATACTCACTCCTCAATCTTCAATCATCAATATTCAATCCTCATTCTTCAATCCTCAATACCCAATCCTCAATCTTCAATCGTCAATCCTCAATACTCAATTCTCAATCCTCAATCATCAATCCTCAGACCTCAAACATCAATACTCAACCCTCAGTCCTCGTCCTAAATCCACAACCCTCAATCCTCAATCCTCTACCTTCAATCTTCAATCCTCAATCCTCAATCCTCAATCCTCAATCCTCAATCCTCAATCCTCAATCCTCTATCCTCAATCGTCAGTCATCAATCCTCAATACTCAATCCTCAATCCTCAATCCTCAATCCTCAATCTTCAATCCTCAATACTCAATCCTCAATCCTCAATCCTCAATCCTCAATCCTCAGTCCTCAAACCTCAATCGTGAATCCTCAATCCTGAATCCTCAATCTTCAGACCCCAGACCACAACAATCAGCAGTCTATCCTCAATCCTCAATAGAATATCATCAATTCACAGTTTTCAATACTGAACACTCAATCTGCAATCTTCAAATCTCTATTCACAACCATCAATTCTCATCACTCAACACTCAAGGCTCTGTCCGCAAACCTCAATCTTCTTTTCTCAATCCTCAGTCCTCAATCTTCAATCCTCAATACTCAACATTCAATAATCAATCCTCAATTCTCAATCCTCAATAATCAATCCTCAATCGTCAATCCTCAAGCCCCAATCCTCAATCTTCAATCCTCAATCCTCAATCCTCAATCCTCAATCCTCAATCTTCAATCCTCAATACTCAATCTTCAATCCTCAATACTCAATCTTCAATCCTCAATCCTCAATCCTCAATCCTCAATCCTCAATCCTCAATCTTCAATCCTCAATACTCAATCTTGAATAATCAATCATCAATTCTCAATCCACAATACTCAATCCTCAATCGTCAATCCTCAATCCCCAATCCTGAATCCTCAATCCCCAATGTTCAATGCGCAATACCCAATCCTCAATCTTCAATCCTCGGCCCTCAATCCTCAATCCTCAATCCTCAACCCTCAATCCTCAATCCTCAGTCCTCAAACATCAAACCTGAATCCTCAATACTGAATCCTCAATCTTCTGACCTCAGTCCTCAACAATCAGTCGTCAATTCTCAATCCTCAATAGAATATCATCAATTCACAGTTTTCAATACACAATACTCAATCTACAATCTTCAAATCTCTATCCACAAACATCAATACTCATCACTCTACACTCAACACTCAGTCTTCAATACTCAATCCTCAATCCTCAATCCTCAATCCTCATCCTTCAATCCTCAATACCCAATCCTCAATCTTCAATCCTCAATCCTCAATCCTCAATCCTCATTCTTCAATCCTCAACACCCAATCCTCAATCTTCAATCCTCAATCCTCAATCCTCAATCCTCAATTCTGAATCCACAATCCTCAACCCTCAGACCTCAAACATCAATACTCAACCCTCAGTCCTCGTCCTCAATCCAAAACACTCAATCCTCGATCCTCAATCTTCAATCATCAATATTCAATTTTCAATGCTCAATCCTCAATCCTCAATACTCAATCCTCTACCCTCAGTGTTCAATCCTCAATACCCAATCCTCAATCTTCAATCCTCAATCCTCAATCCTCAATCCCCAATCCTCAATCCTCAATCCTCAGTCCTCAAACCTCAATCCTCAACACTCAGCCCTCATCCTCAATCCTCAATCCTCAATCCTCAATCCTCAATCTTCAATCCTCAATCCTCAATCCTCAATTCTCAATCCTCAGTCCTCAATCTTCAATCCTCAATGCTCAATCCTCAATACTCAATACTCGATCCACAATCCTCAATCCTCAGTCCTCAAACCTCAATCCGGAATCCTCCCATCTTCAATCATCAATACTCAATCTTCAATCCTCAATTATCAATCCTCAATCCTCTATCGTCAATCGTCAGTCTTCTATCCTCAATACTCGACCTTTAATCCTCAATACTCAAACCTCAATCCTCAATCCTCATTCTTCAATCCTCAATACCCAATCCTCAATCTTCAATCCTCAATCCTCAATCCTCAATTCTCAATCCTCAATCCTCAGTCCTCAGTCGTCAAACCTCAATCCTCAACCCTCAGCCCTCATCCTCAATCCTCAATCGACAATCCGCAATCCTCAATCTTCAATCCTCAATAATCAATCTTCAATCCTCAATCCTCAGACCTCAAACCTCAATTCTGAATCCTCAATCCTGAGTCCTCAATCTTCAGCCTCAGTCCTCAACAATCAGTAGTCACACCTCTATCCTCAATAGAATATCCTCATTACTCAATCATCAATCCTCAATACTCAATCATCAATCCTCAATTCTCAATACTCAGTAGAATATCCTGAATTCTCATCGTTCAATACTAAATACCAATATTCAATAATCAAATCTCAATCCTCAAACATCAATCCTCAATCCTCAATCCTCAATCCTCAATCCTCAATCCTCAGTCTTCAATCCTCAGTCCCCAATCCTCAATCTTCTATCCCCAATACTCAATCCTCAATCCTCAATCCTCAATCCTCAATCTTCAATCCTCAATACTCAATCTTCAATCCTCAATCCTCAATCCCCAATCCTCAATCATCAATCCTCAAACATCAATACTCAACACTCAATTCAAAATACTCAGTCCTCTCTCTTACAATCCTCCATTCTCAATCCTCAATCTTCAAGCGCCAATCCTCAATCCTCAATCCTCAACCCTCAATCCTCAGTCCTCAAACCTCAATGCGGAATCCTCAACCCTGAATCCTCAATCTTCAGACGTCGGTCCTCAACAATCAATTGTCAATCCTCAATCCTCAATAGAATATCCTCAATTCACAGTTTTCAATACTCAATCCCCATTCTTCAATCTTCAAATCTCAATCCACAAACATCAATTCTCATCACTCAACCCTCAACGCTCAGTCGTCAATCTTCAATCCTCAATCCTCAATGCTCAATCTTCAATCCTCAATACTCAATCCTCAATCCTCAACCCTCAATTCTCAATCCTCAATCCTCAGCCCTCAGTCCTCAAACCTCAATCGTCAACCCTCAGCCCTCATCCACAATCCTCAATCGACAATCCGCAATCCTAAATCTTCAATCCTCAATACTCAATCTTCAATCCTCAATCCTCAGTCCTCAAACCTCAATTCTGAATCCTCAATCCTGAGTCCTCAATCTTCAGCCCTCAGTCCTCAACAATCAGTAGTCAATCCTCAATCCTCAATAGAATATCCTCAATTCACAGTTCTCAACACTCAATACTCAGTTTGCAATCTTCAAACCTCGATCCACAAACATCAATTCTCATCTCTCAACCCTCAACACTCAGTCCTCAATGTTCAATCCTCAATCCTCAATTCTCAATCTTCAATCCTCAATACTGAATCTTCAATCATCAATCCTCAATCCTCAATCCTCAATACTCAATCCTCTGTCCTCAATCCTCAATCTTCAATTCTCAGTCGCCAATCCTCAATCTTCTATACTCAATACTCAATCCTCAATCCTCAATCCTCAATCCTCAATCTTCAGTCCTCAATACTCAATCTTCAATCCTCAATCCTCAATGCTCAATCTTCAATCCTCAATACTCAATCCTCAATCCTCAACCCTCAATTCTCAATCCTCAATCCTCAGCCCTCAGTCCTCAAACCTCAATCGTCAACCCTCAGCCCTCATCCACAATCCTCAATCGACAATCGGCAATCCTAAATCTTCAATCCTCAATACTCAATCTTCAATCCTCAATCCTCAGTCCTCAAACCTCAATTCTGAATCCTCAATCCTGAGTCCTCAATCTTCAGCCCTCAGTCCTCAACAATCAGTAGTCAATCCTCAATCCTCAATAGAATATCCTCAATTCACAGTTCTCAACACTCAATACTCAGTCTGCAATCTTCAAACCTCTATCCACAAACATCAATTCTCATCTCTCAACCCTCAACACTCAGTCCTCAATGTTCAATCCTCAATCCTCAATTCTCAATCTTCAATCCTCAATACTGTATCTTCAATCCTCAATCCTCAATCCTCAATCCTCAATCCTCTGTCCTCAATCCTCAATCTTCAATTCTCAGTCGCCAATCCTCAATCTTCTATACTCAATACTCAATCGTCAATCCTCAATCCTCAATCCTCAATCTTCAATCCTCAATACTCAATCTTCAATCCTCAATCCTCAATCCTCAATCCCCAATCCTCAATCCTCAATCCTCAATCCTCATTCTTCAATCCTCAATACAAACACTGCAATTCTCAATCCCCAGTCCACACTCCTCAGTCCTCATTCTTCAATCCTCAATACCGAATCCTCAGTCTTCAATTCTCAATCCTCAATCATCAATTCTCAATCCTCAATCCTCAATCCTCAGACTTCAAACATCAATAGTCAACCCTCAGCCCTCGTCCTCAATCCACAACACTCAGTCCTCAATCCTCAATCTTCAATCATCAATATTCAATCTTCAATCCTCAATCCTCAATCCTCAATCCTCAACCCTCAATACTCAATGTTCAATCCTCAATACCCAATCCTCAATCTTCAATCCTCAATCCTCAATCCTCAATCCTCAATCCTCAATCCTCAATATTCAACGAACAACCCTCAACCATCAATTCTCAATACTCAACCATCAATCCTCAATTCTCAATACTCAATAGAATATCCTGAATTCTCATGGTTCAATACTCAATCCAGAATATTCAATAATCAAACCTCAATCCTCAAACATCAATTCTCAAAACTCAATCCTCAACACTCAGTCCTCTCTCTTCAATCCTCCATCCTCAATCCTCAATCCTCAAGCGTCAATCCTCAATCCTCAATCCTCAATCCTCAATCCTCAATCTTCAATCCTCAGTCCCAAATACTCAATCTTCAATACTCAATCCTCAATCCTCGGTCTTCAATCCTCAATACTCAATCTTCAATCCTCAATCCTCAATACTCAATCCTCTATCCTCAGTGTTCAATCCTCAATACCCAATCCTCAATCTTCAATCCTCAATCCTCAATCCTCAATCCCCAATCCTCAATCCTCAATCCTCAGTCCTCAAACCTCAATCTTCAATCCCCAATACTCAATCTTCAATCCTCAATCCTCAATCCTCGGTCCACAATCCTCAATCGTCAATCTCCAATCCTGAATACTCAATCTTCAATCCTCAATCCTCAATCCTCAATCCTCAATTCTCAGTCCTCATTCTTCATTCCTCAATACCCAAACCTCAATCTTCAATGCCCAAAACTCAATCTTCAATCCTCAATCCTCAATCCTCGGTCCACAATCCTCAATCGTCAATCTCCAATCCTGAATACTCAATCTTCAATCCTCAATCCTCAATCCTCAATCCTCAATTCTCAGTCCTCATTCTTCATTCCTCAATACCCAATCCTCAATCTTCAATCCTCAATCCTCAATCCTCAATTCTCAATCCTCAATCCTCAATCCTCTGATCTCAAACATTAATACTCAATCCTCAGTCCTCGTTCTCAATCCACAACCCCCAATCCACAATCCTCTATCTTCAATAATCAATCATCAATTCTCAATCCACAATACTCAATCCTCAATCGTCAATCCTCAATCCCCAATCCTCATTCCTCAATCCCCAATGTTCAATGCGCAATACCCAATACTCAATCTTCAATCCTCGACCCTCAATCCTTAATCCTCAATCCTCAACCCTCAATCCTCAATCCTCAGTCCTCAAACATCAATCCTGAATCCTCAATCCTGAATCCTCAACCTTCAGAACACAGTCCTCAACAATCTGTCGTCAATTCTCAATCCTCAATAGAATATCATCAATTCACAGTTTTCAATACACAATACTCAATCTGCAATCTTCAAATCTCTATCCACAAACATCAATTCTCATCATTCAACCCTCAACACTCAGTCCCCAATCCTCAACCTTCAATCCTCAATCCTCAAACCTCAATCCTCATTCTTCAATCCTCAACACCCAATCCTCAATCTTCAATCCTCAATACTCAATCCTCAATTCTCAATCCTCAATCCTCAATCCTCAGACCTCAAACAGCAATGCTCAACCCTCAGTCCTCGTCCTCAATCCACAACCATCAATAATGAATCCTCAATCTTCAATCATCAATATTCAATCTTCAGTCCTCAATCCTCAGTCCTCAATCCTCAAACCTCAATCCTCAACCGTCAGTCCTCGTCCTCAAACATCAATCCTCAATCCTCAATCCTCGATCTTCAATCATCAATACTCAATCTTCAATCCTCAATCCTCAATCCTCAATCCTCAATCCTCAATCCTCAATATTCAACGCCAACCCTCAACCATCAATCCTGAATACTCAACCATCAATCCTCAATTCTCAATACTCAATAGAATATCCTGAATTCTCATGGTTCAATACTCAATCCACAATATTCAATAATCAAATCTCAATCCTCAAACATCAATTCTCAACACTCAATCCTCAACACTCAGTCCTCTCTCTTCAATCCTCCATCCCCAATCCTAAATCCTCAATCCTCAATCCTCAATCCTCAATCCTCAATCCTCAATCCTCAGTCTTCAATCCTCAGTCCCCAATCCTCAATCTTCTATCCCCAATACTCAATCCTCAATCCTCAATCCTCAATCCTCAATCCTCAATCTTCAATCCTCAATACTCAATCTTCAATCCTCAATCCTCAATCCCCAATCCTCAATCATCAATCCTCAAACATCAATTCTCAACACTCAATTCAAAATACTCAGTCCTCTCTCTTACAATCCTCCATTCTCAATCCTCAATCTTCAAGCGCCAATCCTCAATCCTCAATCCTCAACCCTCAATCCTCAGTCCTCAAACCTCAATGCGGAATCCTCAACCCTGAATCCTCAATCTTCAGACGTCGGTCGTCAACAATCAATTGTCAATCCTCAATCCTCAATAGAATATCCTCAATTCACAGTTTTCAATACTCAATCCCCATTCTTCAATCTTCAAATCTCAATCCACAAACATCAATTCTCATCACTCAACCCTCAACGCTCAGTCGTCAATCTTCAATCCTCAATACTCAATCTTCAATCCTCAATCCTCAATCCTCAATCCCCAATCCTCAATCCTCAATCCTCAATCCTCAATCTTCAATCCTCAATACAAAAACTGCAATTCTCAATCCCCAGTCCTCACTCCTCAGTCCTCATTCTTCAATCCTCAATACCGAATCCTCAGTCTTCAATTCTCAATCCTCAATCATCAATTCTCAATCCTCAATCCTCAATCCTCAGACTTCAAACATCAATAGTCAACCCTCAGTCCTCGTTCTCAATCCACAACACTCAGTCCTCAATCCTCAATCTTCAATCATCAATATTCAATCTTCAATCCTCAATCCTCAATCCTCAATCCTCAACCCTCAATACTCAATGTTCAATCCTCAATACCCAATCCTCGGTCTTCAATCCTCAATCCTCAAGCCTCAATCCTCAATCCTCAATCCTCAGTCCTCAAACCTCAATCGTGAATCCTCAATCCTGAATCCTCAATCTTCAGACCCCAGACCTCAACAATCAGCAGTATATCCTCAATCCTCAATAGAATATCATCAATTCACAGCTTTCAATACTGAACACTCAATCTGCAATCTTCAAATCTCTATCCACAACCATCAATTCTCATCACTCAACACTCAAGACTCAGTCCCCAATCCTCAATCTTCAATTCTCAATCCTCAGTCCTCAATCTTCAATCCTCAATACTCAACATTCAATAATCAATCCTCAATTTTCAATCCTCAATAATCAATCCTCAATCGTCAATCCTCAAGCCCCAATCCTCAATCTTCAATCCTCAATCCTCAATCCTCAATCCTCAATCCTCAATCTTCAATCCTCAATACTCAATCTTCAATCCTCAATCCTCAATCCTCAATCCTCAATCCTCAATCTTCATTCCTCAATCCCCAATCCTCAATTCTCAATCCTCAATCCTCAATCCTCAGACCTCAAACAGCAATACTCAATCCTCAGTCCTCGCCCTCAATCCACAACCATCAATACTCAATCCTCAATCTTCAATCATCAATATTCAATCTTCACTCCTGAATCCTCAATCCTCAATCCTCAATCCTCAATCCTCAATGTTCAATGCGCAATACCCAATCCTCAATCTTCGATCCTCAATCCTCAATCCTCAATCCTCAATCCTCAATCCACAATCCTCAATCCTCAATCCTCAGACCTCAAACAGCAATGCTCAACCCTCAGTCCTCGTCCTCAATCCACAACCATCAATCCTCAATCCTCAACCTTCAATCATCAATATTCAATCTTCAGTCCTCAATCCTCAATCCTCAATACTCAATCCTCAATCCTCAATGTTCAATCCGCAATACCCAATCCTCAATCTTCAATCCTCAGACCTCAATCCTCAATCCTCGATCCTCAATTCTCAATCTTCAATCCACAATCCTCAATCCTCAATCCTCAATCCTCAATCCTCAATCCTCAGACCTCAAACAGCAATGCTCAACCCTCAGTCCTCGTCCTCAATCCACAACCATCAATAATGAATCCTCAATCTTCAATCATCAATATTCAACCTTCAGTCCTCAATCCTCAATCCTCAATCCTCAAACCTCAATCCTCAACCGTCAGTCCTCGTCCTCAAACCTCAATCCTCAATCCTCAATCCTCAATCTTCAATCATCAATACTCAATCTTCAATCCTCAATCCTCAATCCTCAATCCTCAATCCTCAATCCTCAATCCTCAATATTCAACGCACAACCCTCAACCATCAATCCTCTATACTGAACCATCAATCCTCAATTCTCAATACTCAATAGAATATCCTGAATTCTCATGGTGCAATACTCAATCCACAATATTCAATAATCAAATCTCAATCCTCAAACATCAATTCTCAACACTCAATCCTCAACACTCAGTCCTCTCTCTTCAATCCTCCATCCCCAATCCTCAATCCTCAAGCGTCAATCCTCAATTCTCAATCCTTAATCCTCAATCCTCAATCTTCAATCCTCAGTCCCAAATCCTCAATCTTCAATACTCAATCCTCAATCCTCGGTCTTCAATTGTCAATACTCTATCTTCAATCCTCAATCCTCATTCATCAATCCTCAATACCCAATCCTCAATCTTCACTCCTCAATCCTCAATCCTCAATTCTCAATACTCAATCCTCAATCCTCTGATCTCAAACATTAATACTCAATCCTCAGTCCTCGTTCTCAATCCACAACCCTCAATCCACAATCCTCAATCTTCAATTCTCAATCCTCAATCCTCAATCCCCAATCCTCAATCTTCAATCCTCAATCCTCAATACTCAATCTTCAATCCTCAACACTCAATCTTCAAACCTCAATCCTCAATTCTCAAACCTCAATGCTCAATACTCAATCGTCAATCCTCAATCCCCAATCCTCAATCTTCAATCCTCAATCCTCAATCCTCAATCCTTAATCCTCAATCTTCAATCCTCAATACTCAATCCTCAATCCTCAGTCCTCAAACCTCAATCCTCAACACTCAGCCCTCATCCTCAATCCTCAATCCTCAATCCTCAATCCACAATCTTCAATACTCAATCCTCAATCCTCAATTCTCAATCCTCAGTCCTCAATCTTCAATCCTCAATGCTCAATCCTCAATACTCAATACTCAATCTTCAATCCTCAATCCTCAATTCTCAATCCTCAATGCTCAATACTCTATCGTCAATCCTCAATCCCCAATCCTCAATCTTCAATCCTCAATTCTCAAACCTCAATGCTCAATACTCAATCGTCAATCCTCAATCCCCAATCCTCAACCTTCAATCCTCAATCCTCAATCCTCAGTCCTTAATCCTCAATCTTCAATCCTCAATACTCAATCTTCAATCCTCAATCCTCAATCCTCAATCCACAATCTTCAATACTCAATCCTCAATCCTCAATTCTCAATCCTCAGTCCTCAATCTTCAATCCTCAATGCTCAATCCTCAATACTCAATACTCAATCTTCAATCCTCAATCCTCAATTCTCAATCCTCAATGCTCAATACTCTATCGTCAATCCTCAATCCCCAATCCTCAATCTTCAATCCTCAATTCTCAAACCTCAATGCTCAATACTCAATCGTCAATCCTCAATCCCCAATCCTCAACCTTCAATCCTCAATCCTCAATCCTCAATCCTTAATCCTCAATCTTCAATCCTCAATACTCAATCTTCAATCCTCAATCCTCAATCCTCAATCTTCAATCCTCAATACTCAATCTTCAATCCTCAATCCTCAATCTTCAATACTCAATCCTCAATCCTCAATCTTCAATCCTCAATACTCAATCTTCAATACTCCATCCTCAATTCTCAATCCTCAATACTCAATCCTCAATCCTCAATCCTCAATCCTCAATCCTCAATCCCCATTCTTCAATCCTCAATACCCAATCCTCAATCTTCAATCGTCAATCCTCAATCCTCAATTCTCAATCCTCAATCATCAACCCTCAGACCTCAAACATCAATACTCAACCCTCAGTCCTCCGTCCTCAATCATCAATCGTCAATCTCCAATCCTGAATACTCAATCTTCAATCCTCAAGCCTCAATCCTCAATCCTCAATCCTCAATCCTCAATCCTCATCCTTCAATCCTCAATACCCAGTCCTCCATCTTCAATCCTCTATCATCTATCCTCAATCCTGAATCTTCAATCGTCAATACTCAATCTTCAATCATCAATCCTCAGTACTCAAACCTCAATCCTCAATCCTCAATCCTCAGTAACCAGTCCTCAATCTTCAATACTGAATCGTCAATCCTCAGACCTCAATACTCAATCTTCAATACACAATCTTCAATACTCAATCCTCAATCCTCCGTCCTCAATCATCAATCGTCAATCTCCAATCCTGAATACTCAATCTTCAGTCCTCAATCCTCAATCCTCAATCCTCAATCCTCAATCCTCAAGCGTCAATCCTCAATCCTCAATCCTCAATCCTCAATCCTCAATCTTCAATCCTCAGTCCCAAATCCTCAATCTTCAATACTCAATCCTCAATCCTCGGTCTTCAATCCTCAATACTCAATCTTCAATCCCCAATCCTCAAACCTCAATACTCAATCCTCAACCTTCAATCCTCAATACCCAATCCTCAATCTTCAATCCTCAATACTCAATCCTCAATTATCAATCCTCAATCCTCAATCCTCTGATCTCAAACATCAATACTCAATCCTCAGTCCTCGTTCTCAATCCACAAGCCTCAATCCACAATCCTCAATCTTCAATTCTCAGTCCTCAATCCTCAATCCTCAATACTCAATCCTCAGTCCACAACCCTCAATTCTGAATCCTCAACCCTCAATCCTCAATCTTCAGCCCACAGTCCTCAACAATCAGTTGTCAATCCACAATCCTCAATAGAATATCATCAATTCACAGTTTTCAATTCTCAATACTCAATCTGCAATCTTCAAATCTCTATCCACGAACATCAATTCTCACCACTCAACCCTCAACACTCAGTCTTCAATCCTCAATCCTCAATCCTCAATCCTCAATCCTCATTCTTCAATCCTCAATACCCAATCCTCAATCTTCAATCCTCAATCCTCAAACCTCAATTCTCAATCCTCAATCCTCAATCCTCAGACCTCAAACAGCAATACTCAACCCTCAGTCCTCGTCCTCAATCCACAACCATCAATCCTCAATCCTCAACCTTCAATCATCAATATTCAATCTTCAGTCCTCAATCCTCAATCCTCAATACTCAATCCTCAATCCTCAATGTTCAATCCGCAATACCCAATCCTCAACCTTCAATCCTCAGTCCTCAATCCTCAATCCTCAATCCTCAATTCTCAATCTTCAATCCTCAATACTCAATCTTCAACCCTCAAACCACAATCCTCAATCCTCATTCATCAATACTCAACACCCAATCCTCAATCCTCAATCCTCAATCCTCAATCCTCAATTCTCAACCCTCAATCCTCAACCCTCAGACCTCAAACATCAATACTCAACCCTCAGTCCTCGTCCTCAATCCACAGCACTCAATCCTCGATCCTCAATCTTCAATCATCAATATTCAATCTTCAATCCTCAATCCTCAATCCTCAATACTCAATCCTCTATCCTCAGTGTTCAATCCTCAATACCCAATCCTCAATCTTCAATCCTCAATCCTCAATCCCCAATCCTCAATCCTCAATCCTCAGTCCTCAAACCTCAATCTTCAATCCTCAATACTCAATCTTCAATCCTCAATCCTCAATCCTCGGTCCTCAATCCTCAATCGTCAATCTCCAATCCTGAATACTCAATCTTCAATCCTCAATCCTCAATCCTCAATCCTCAATTCTCAATCCTCATTCTTCATTCCTCAATACCCAATCCTCAATCTTCAATCCTCAATCCTCAATCCTCAATTCTCAACCCTCAATCCTCAGTCCTCAGTCCTCAAACCTCAATCCTCAGAACTCAGCCCTCATCATCAATCCTCAATCCTCAACCCTCAATCCTCAATCTTCAACCCCCAATACTCAATATTCAATCCTCAATCCTCAATCCTCAATCTTTAATCCTCAATCCTCAATCCTCAATCCTCGTTCTTAATTCCTCAATACCCAATCCTCAATCTTCAATCCTCAATCCTCAATCCTCAATCCCAAATCCTCAATCCTCAATCCTCAGTCCTCAAACCTCAATCCTCAACACTCAGCCCTCATCCTCAATCCTCAATCCTCAATCCTCAATCCTCAATCTTCAATGCTCAATCCTCAATCCTCAATCCTCAATCCTCAGTCCTCAATCTTCAATCCTCAATGCTCAGTCCTCAATACTCAATACTCAATATTCAATCCTCAATCCTCAATTCTCAATCCTCAATGCTCAATACTCTATCGTCAATGCTCAATCCCCAACCCTCAATCTTCAATCCTCAATCCTCAATACTCAATCTTCAATCCTCAATACTCAATCTTCAAACCTCAATCCTCAATTCTCAAACCTCAATGCTCAATACTCAATCCTCAATCCTCAATACCCAATCTTCAATCCTCAATACTCAGTCTTGAATAATCAATCATCAATTCTCAATCCACAATACTCAATCCTCAATCGTCAATCCTCAATCCCCAATCCTGAATCCTCAATCCCCAATGTTCAATGCGCAATACCCAATCCTCAATCTTCAATCCTCGACCCTCAATCCTCAATCCTCAATCCTCAACCCTCAATCCTCAATCCTCAGTCCTCAAACATCAAACCTGAATCCTCAATACTGAATCCTCAATCTTCTGACCTCAGTCCTCAACAATCAGTCGTCAATTCTCAATCCTCAACAGAATATCATCAATTCACAGTTTTCAATACACAATACTCAATCTGCAATCTTCAAATCTCTATCCACAAACATCAATACTCATCACTCTACACTCAACACTCAGTCTTCAGTACTCAATCCTCAATGCTCAATCCTCAATTCTCATTCTTCAATCCTCAATACCCAATCCTCAATCTTCAATCCTCAATCCTCAATCCTCAATCCTCATTCTTCAATCCTCAACACCCAATCCTCAATCTTCAATCCTCAATCCTCAATCCTCAATCCTCAATTCTGAATCCACAATCCTCAACCCTCAGACCTCAAACATCAATACTCAACCCTCAGTCCTCGTCCTCAATCCACAACACTCAATCCTCGATCCTCAATCTTCAATCATCAATATTCAATTTTCAATGCTCAATCCTCAATCCTCAATACTCAATCCTCTACCCTCAGTGTTCAATCCTCAATACCCAATCCTCAATCTTCAATCCTCAATCCTCAATCCTCAATCCCCAATCCTCAATCCTCAATCCTCAGTCCTCAAACCTCAATCCTCAACACTCAGCCCTCATCCTCAATCCTCAATCCTCAATCCTCAATCCTCAATCTTCAATCCTCAATCCTCAATCCTCAATTCTCAATCCTCAGTCCTCAATCTTCAATCCTCAATGCTCAATCCTCAATACTCAATACTCAATCCTCAATCTTCAATCCTCAATCCTCAATACTCAATCTTCAAGCCTCAATACTCAATCTTCAAACCTCAATCCTCAATTCTCAAACCTCAATGCTCAATACTCAATCGTCAATCCTCAATCCCCAATCCTCAATCCTCAATCCTCAATCCTCAATCCTCAATCCTCAATCCTCAGTCCTCAATCTTCAATCCTCAATGCTCAATCCTCAATACTCAATACTCAATCCTCAATCCTCAATCCTCAACTCTGAATCCTCAATCCTCAACCCTCAGACCTCAAACATCAGTACTCAACCTTCAGTCCTCGTCCTCAATCCACAACACTCAATCCTCGATCCTCAATCTTCAATCATCAATATTCAATTTTCAATGCTCAATCCTCAATCCTCAATACTCAATCCTCTACCCTCAGTGTTCAATCCTCAATACCCAATCCTCAATCTTCAATCCTCAATCCTCAATCCTCAATCCCAAATCCTCAATCCTCAATCCTCAGTCCTCAAACCTCAATCCTCAACACTCAGCCCTCATCCTCAATCCTCAATCCTCAATCCTCAATCCTCAATCTTCAATGCTCAATCCTCAATCCTCAATCCTCAATCCTCAGTCCTCAATCTTCAATCCTCAATGCACAATCCTCAATACTCAATACTCAATATTCAATCCTCAATCCTCAATTCTCAATCCTCAATGCTCAATACTCTATCGTCAATGCTCAATCCCCAACCCTCAATCTTCAATCCTCAATCCTCAATACTCAATCCTCAATCCTCAATACTCAATCATCAAACCTCAATCCTCAATTCTCAAACCTCAATGCTCAATACTCAATCCTCAATCCTCAATACCCAATCTTCAATCCTCAATACTCAATCTTCAACCCTCAATCCACAATCCTCAATCCTCAATCCTCATTCTTCAATCCTCAACACCCAATCCTCAATCTTCAATCCTCAATCCACAATCCTCAATTCTCAACCCTCTATCCTCAACCCTCAGACCTCAAACATCAATACTCAACCCTCAGTCCTCGTCCTCAATCCACAACACTCAATCCTCGATCCTCAATCTTCAATCATCAGTATTCAATCTTCAATCCTCAATCCTCAATCCTCAATACTCAATCCTCTATCCTCAGAGTTCAATCCTCAATACCCAATCCTCAATCTTCAATCCTCAATCCTCAATCCTCAATCCCCAATCCTCAATCCTCAATCCTCTGTCCTCAAACCTCAATCTTCAATCCTCAATACTCAATCTTCAATCCTCAATCCTCAATCCTCGGTCCTCAATCCTCAATCGTTTAATCTCCAATCCTGAATACTCAATCTTCAATCCTCAATTCTCAATCCTCAATCCTCAATCCTCAATCCTCATTCTTAAATCCTCAGTACCCAATCCTAAATCTTCAATCCTGAATCCTCAATCCTAAATTCTCAATCCTCAATCCTCAGTCCTCAGGCCTCAAATCTCAATCCTCAAACCTCAGCCCTCATCCTCAATCCTCAATCCTCAATCCTCAATCCTCAATCCTCAATCCTCAATCCTCAATCTTCAATCCTCAATACTCAATCTTGAATAATCAATCATCAATTCTCAATCCACAATACTCAATCCTCAATCGTCAATCCTCAATCCCGAATCCTCAATCCTCAATCCCCAATGTTCAATGCGCAATACCCAATCCTCAATCTTCAATCCTCGACCCTCAATCCTCAATCCTCAATCCTCAACCCTCAATCCTCAATCCTCAGTCCTCAAACATCAAACCTGAATCCTCAATACTGAATCCTCAATCTTCTGACCTCAGTCCTCAACAATCAGTCGTCAATTCTCAATCCTCAATAGAATATCATCAATTCACAGTTTTCAATACACAATACTCAATCTGCAATCTTCAAATCTCTATCCACAAACATCGATACTCATCACTCTACACTCAACACTCAGTCTTCAATACTCAATCCTCAATCCTCAATCCTCAATCCTCATCCTTCAATCCTCAATACCCAATCCTCAATCTTCAATCCTCAATCCTCAATCCTCAATCCTCATTCTTCAATCCTCAACACCCAATCCTCAATCTTCAATCCTCAATCCTCAATCCTCAATCCTCAATCCTCAATCCTCAATTCTGAATCCACAATCCTCAACCCTCAGACCTCAAACATCAATACTCAAACCTCAGTCCTCGTCCTCAATCCACAACACTCAATCCTCGATCCTCAATCTTCAATCATCAATATTCAATTTTCAATGCTCAATCCTCAATCCTCAATACTCAATCCTCTACCCTCAGTGTTCAATCCTCAATACCCAATCCTCAATCTTCAATCCTCAATCCTCAATCATTAATCCCCAATCCTCAATCCTCAATCCTCAGTCCTCAAACCTCAATCCTCAACACTCAGCCCTCATCCTCAATCCTCAATCCTCAATCCTCAATCCTCAATCTTCAATGCTCAATCCTCAATCCTCAATCCTCAATCCTCAGTCCTCAATCTTCAATCCTCAATGCTCAATCCTCAATACTCAATACTCAATATTCAATCCTCAATCCTCAATTCTCAATCCTCAATGCTCAATACTCTATCGTCAATCCTCAATCCCCAATCCTCAATCTTCAACCCTCAGTCCTCAATACTCAATCTTCAATCCTCAATACTCAATCTTCAAACCTCAATCCTCAATTCTCAAACCTCAATGCTCAATACTCAATCTTCAATCCTCAATACTCAATCTTCAAAACTCAATCCTCAATTCTCAAACCTCAATGCTCAATACTCAATCATCAATCCTCAATCCCCAATCCTCAATCTTCAATCCTCAATCCTCAATCCTCAATCATCAATCCTCAGTCCTCAATCTTCAATCCTCAATTCTCAATCCTCAATACTCAATACTCAATCCTCAATCCTCAATCCTCAACTCTGAATCCTCAATCCTCAACCCTCAGACCTCAAACATCAGTACTCAACCTTCAGTCCCCGTCCTCAATCCACAACACTCAATCCTCGATCCTCAATCTTCAATCATCAATATTCAATTTTCAATGCTCAATCCTCAATCCTCAATACTCAATCCTCTACCCTCAGTGTTCAATCCTCAATACCCAATCCTCAATCTTCAATCCTCAATCCTCAATCCTCAATCCCCAATCCTCAATCCTCAATCCTCAGTCCTCAAACCTCAATCCTCAACACTCAGCCCTCATCCTCAATCCTCAATCCTCAATCCTCAATCCTCAATCTTCAATCCTCAATCCTCAATCCTCAATCCTCAATCCTCAATCCTCAATCCTCAGACCTCAAACAGCAATGCTCAACCCTCAGTCCTCGTCCTCAATCCACAACCATCAATAATGAATCCTCAATCTTCAATCATCAATATTCAACCTTCAGTCCTCAATCCTCAATCCTCAATCCTCAAACCTCAATCCTCAACCGTCAGTCCTCGTCCTCAAACCTCAATCCTCAATCCTCAATCCTCAATCTTCAATCATCAATACTCAATCTTCAATCCTCAATCCTCAATCCTCAATCCTCAATCCTCAATATTCAACGCACAACCCTCAACCATCAATCCTCTATACTCAACCATCAATCCTCAATTCTCAATACTCAACAGAATATCCTGAATTCTCATGGTGCAATACTCAATCCACAATATTCAATAATCAAATCTCAATCCTCAAAACATCAATTCTCAACACTCAGTCCTCAACACTCAGTCCTCTCTCTTCAATCCTCCATCCCCAATCCTCAATCCTCAAGCGTCAATCCTCAATTCTCAATCGTCAATCCTCAATCCTCAATCTTCAATCCTCAGTCCCAAATCCTCAATCTTCAATACACAATCCTCAATCCTCGGTCTTCAATTCTCAATACTCAATCTTCAATCCTCAATCCTCAATCCTCAATCCTCAATCCTCAATCCTCATTCATCAATCCTCAATACCCAATCCTCAATCTTCAATCCTCAATCCTCAATCCTCAATTCTCAATCCTCAATCCTCAATCCTCTGAACTCAAACATTAATACTCAATCCTCAGTCCTCAAACCTCAATCCTCAACACTCAGCCCTCATCCTCAATCCTCAATCCTCAATCCTCAATCCTGAATCTTCAATCCTCAATCCTCAATCCTCAATTCTCAATCCTCAGTCCTCAATCTTCAATCCTCAATGCTCAATCCTCAATACTCAATACTCAATCTTCAATCCTCAATCCTCAATTCTCAATCCTCAATGCTCAATACTCTATCGTCAATCCTCAATCCCCAATCCTCAATCTTCAATCCTCAATCCTCAATACTCAATCTTCAATCCTCAATACTCAATCTTCAAACCTCAATCCTCAATTCTCAAACCTCAATGCTCAATACTCAATCGTCAATCCTCAATCCCCAATCCTCAACCTTCAATCCTCAATCCTCAATCCTCAATCCTTAATCCTCAATCTTCAATCCTCAATACTCAATCTTCAATCCTCAATCCTCAATCCTCAATCCTCAATCCTCAATACTCAATCTTCAATCCTCAATACTCAATCTTCAAACCTCAATCCTCAATTCTCAAACCTCAATTCTCAATACTCAATCGTCAATCCTCAATCCCCAATCCTCAATCTTCAATCCTCAATCCTCAATCCTCAATCCTCAATACTCAATCTTCAATCCTCAATCCTCAATCCTCAATCCTCAATCCTCAATCTTCAATCCTCAATCCTCAATCCTCAATCCTCAATCCTCAGTCCTCAATCTTCAATCCTCAATGCTCAATCCTCAATACTCAATACTCAATCTTCAATCCTCAATCCTCAATTCTCAATCCTCAATGCTCAATACTCTATCGTCAATCCTCAATCCCCAATCCTCAATCTTCAATCCTCAATCCTCAATACTCAACCTTCAATCCTCAATACTCAATCTTCAAACCTCAATCCTCAATTCTCAAACCTCAATGCTCAATACTCAATCGTCAATCCTCAATCCCCAATCCTCAATCTTCAATCCTCAATCCTCAATCCTCAATCCTCAATCCTCAGTCCTCAACCTTCAATCCTCAATGCTCAATCCTCAATACTCAATACTCAATCCTCAATCCTCAATCCTCAACTCTGAATCCTCAATCCTCAACCCTCAGACCTCAAACATCAGTACTCAACCTTCAGTCCTCGTCCTCAATCCACAACACTCAATCCTCGATCCTCAATCTTCAATCATCAATATTCAATCTTCAATGCTCAATCCTCAATCCTCAATACTCAATCCTCTACCCTCAGTGTTCAAATCCTCAATACCCAATCCTCAATCTTCAATCCTCAATCCTCAATCCTCAATCCCCAATCCACAATCCTCAATCCTCAGTCCTCAAACCTCAATCCTCAACACTCAGCCCTCATCCTCAATCCTCAATCCTCAATCCTCAATCCTCAATCTTCAATCCTCAATCCTCAATCCTCAATCCTCAATCCTCAGTCCTCAATCTTCAATCCTCAATGCTCAATCCTCAATACTCAATACTCAATCTTCAATCCTCAATCCTCAATTCTCAATCATCAATGCTCAATACTCTATCGTCAATCCTCAATCCCCAATCCTCAATCTTCAATCCTCAATCCTCAATACTCAATCTTCAATCCTCAATACTCAATCTTCAAAACTCAATCCTCAATTCTCAAACCGCAATGCTCAATACTCAATCATCAATCCTCAATCCCCAATCCTCAATCTTCAATCCTCAATCCTCAATCCTCAATCATCAATCCTCAGTCCTCAATATTCAATCCTCAATGCTCAATCCTCAATACTCAATACTCAATCCTCAATCCTCAATCCTCAACTCTGAATCCTCAATCCTCAATCCTCAGACCTCAAACATCAGTACTCAACCTTCAGTCCTCGTCCTCAATCCACAACACTCAATCCTCGATCCTCAATCTTCAATCATCAATATTCAATTTTCAATGCTCAATCCTCAATCCTCAATACTCAATCCTCTACCCTCAGTGTTCAATCCTCAATACCCAATCCTCAATCTTCAATCCTCAATCCTCAATCCTCAATCCCCAATCCTCAATCCTCAATCCTCAGTCCTCAAACCTCAATCCTCAACACTCAGCCCTCATCCTCAATCCTCAATCCTCAAACCTCAATCCTCAATCTTCAATCCTCAATCCTCAATCCTCAATCCTCAATCCTCAATCCTCAATCCTCAGACCTCAAACAGCAATGCTCAACCCTCAGTCCTCGTCCTCAATCCACAACCATCAATAATGAATCCTCAATCTTCAATCATCAATATTCAACCTTCAGTCCTCAATCCTCAATCCTCAATCCTCAAACCTCAATCCTCAACCGTCAGTCCTCGTCCTCAAACCTCAATCCTCAATCCTCAATCCTCAATCTTCAATAATCAATACTCAATCTTCAATCCTCAATCCTCAATCCTCAATCCTCAATCCTCAATCCTCAATCCTCAATATTCAACGCACAACCCTCAACCATCAATCCTCTATACTCAACCATCAATCCTCAATTCTCAATACTCAATAGAATATCCTGAATTCTCATGGTGCAAAACTCAATCCACAATATTCAATAATCAAATCTCAATCCTCAAACATCAATTCTCAACACTCAATCCTCAACACTCAGTCCTCTCTCTTCAATCCTCCATCCCCAATCCTCAATCCTCAAGCGTCAATCCTCAATTCTCAATCCTTAATCCTCAATCCTCAATCTTCATTCCTCAGTCCCAAATCCTCAATCTTCAATACTCAATCCTCAATCCTCGGTCTTCAATTCTCAATACTCAATCTTCAATCCTCAATCCTCATTCATCAATCCTCAATACCCAATCCTCAATCTTCACTCCTCAATCCTCAATCCTCAATTCTCAATCCTCAATCCTCAATCCTCTGATCTCAAACATTAATACTCAATCCTCAGTCCTCGTTCTCAATCCACAACCCTCAATCCACAATCCTCAATCTTCAATTCTGAATCCTCAACCCTCAATCCTCAATCTTCAGCCCACAGTCCTCAACAATCAGTTGTCAATCCACAATCCTCAATAGAATATCATCAATTCACAGTTTTCAATACTCAATACTCAATCTGCAATCTTCAAATCTCTATCCACGAACATCAATTCTCACCACTCAACCCTCAACACTCAGTCTTCAATCCTCAATCCTCAATCCTCAATCCTCAATCCTCATTCTTCAATCCTCAATACCCAATCCTCAATCTTCAATCCTCAATCCTCAAACCTCAATTCTCAATCCTCAATCCTCAATCCTCAGACCTCAAACAGCAATACTCAACCCTCAGTCCTCGTCCTCAATCCACAACCATCAATCCTCAATCCTCAACCTTCAATCATCAATATTCAATCTTCAGTCCTCAATCCTCAATCCTCAATACTCAATCCTCAATCCTCAATGTTCAATCCGCAATACCCAATCCTCAATCTTCAATCCTCAGTCCTCAATCCTCAATCCTCAATCCTCAATTCTCAACCTTCAATCCTCAATACTCAATCTTCAACCCTCAATCCACAATCCTCAATCCTCATTCTTCAATACTCAACACCCAATCCTCAATCCTCAATCCTCAATCCTCAATCCTCAATTCTCAACCCTCAATCCTCAACCCTCAGACCTCAAACATCAATACTCAACCCTCAGTCCTCGTCCTCAATCCACAGCACTCAATCCTCGATCCTCAATCTTCAATCATCAATATTCAATCTTCAATCCTCAATCCTCAATCCTCAATACTCAATCCTCTATCCTCAGTGTTCAATCCTCAATACCCAATCCTCAATCTTCAATCCTGAATCCTCAATCCCCAATCCTCAATCCTCAATCCTCAGTCCTCAAACCTCAATCTTCAATCCTCAATACTCAATCTTCAATCCTCAATCCTCAATCCTCGGTCCTCAATCCTCAATCGTCAATCTCCAATCCTGAATACTCAATCTTCAATCCTCAATCCTCAATCCTCAATCCTCAATTCTCAATCCTCATTCTTCATTCCTCAATACCCAATCCTCAATCTTCAATCCTCAATCCTCAATCCTCAATTCTCAACCCTCAATCCTCAGTCCTCAGTCCTCAAACCTCAATCCTCAGAACTCAGCCCTCATCATCAATCCTCAATCCTCAACCCTCAATCCTCAATCTTCAACCCCCAATACTCAATATTCAATCCTCAATCCTCAATCCTCAATCTTTAATCCTCAATCCTCAATCCTCAATCCTCGTTCTTAATTCCTCAATACCCAATCCTCAATCTTCAATCCTGAATCCTCAATCCTAAATTCTCAATCCTCAATCCTCAGTCCTCAGTCCTCAAACCTCAATCCTCCACCCTCAGCCCTCATCCTCAATCCTCAATCCTCAATTCTCAATCCTCAATCTTCAATCCTCAATACTCAATCTTCAATAATCAATTATCAATTCTCAATCCACAATACTCAATCCTCAATCGTCAATCCTCAATCCCCAATCCTCAATCCTCAATCCCCAATGTTCAATGCGCAATACCCAATCCTCAATCTTCAATCCTCGACCCTCAATCCTCAATCCTCAATCCTCAACCCTCAATCCTCAATCCTCAGTCCTCAAACATCAAACCTGAATACTCAATCCTGAATCCTCAATCTTCTGACCTCAGTCCTCAACAATCAGTCGTCAATTCTCAATCCTCAATAGAGTATCATCAATTCACAGTTTTCAATACACGATACTCAATCTGCAATCTTCAAAACTCTATCCACAAACATCAATTCTCATCATTCAACACTCAACACTCAGTTCCCAATCCTCAATCTTCAATCCTCAATCCTCAATACTCAGTCCTCAATCCTCAATCTTCAATTCTCAATACTCAATCTTCAACCCTCAATCCCCAATCCTCAATCTTCAACCCTCAATCCTCAATCCTCAATTCTCAATCCTCAATCCTCAATCCTCAGACAACAAACAGCACTACTCAACCCTCAGTCCTCGTCCTCAATCCACAACCATCAATACTGAATCCTCAATCTTCAATCATCAATATTCAATCTTCAGTACTCAATCATCAAACTTCAATCCTCAATACTCAATCTTTAATCCTGAATCCTCAATCATCAATCCTCAATCCTCAATCCTCAATCCTCAATCCTCAATCTTCAATCCTCAATACCCAACCTTCAAACCTCAATCCTCAATCCTCAACCCTCAGACCTCATCCTCAATCCTCAATTCTTAATCCTCAATACTCAATCTTCAATCCTCAGTCCTCAATACTCAACCATCAATCCTCAATTCTCAATACTCAATAGAATATCCTGAATTCTCAGGATTCAATACTCAAACCTCAATCCTCAACCCTCAGCACTCATCCTCCATCCTCAATCCTCAGTCTTCAATCCCCAACCTTCAATCCTCAATTCTAAATCTTCAATCCTCAAACCTCAAACCTCCACCCTCAGTCCTCACCCTCAATTCTCAATCCTCAATCCTCAATCCTCAATCCTCAATCCTCAATCTTCAATCCTCAATACTCAATCTTGAATAATCAATCATCAATTCTCAATCCACAATACTCAATCCTCAATCGTCAATCCTCAATCCCCAATCCTCAATCCTCAATCCCCAATGTTCAATGCGCAATACCCAATCCTCAATCTTCAATCCTCGACCCTCAATCCTCAATCCTCAATCCTCAACCCTCAATCCTCAATCCTCAGTCCTCAAACATCAAACCTGAATCCTCAATACTGAATCCTCAATCTTCTGACCTCAGTCCTCAACAATCTGTCGTCAATTCTCAATCCTCAATAGAATATCATCAATTCACAGTTTTCAATACTCAATACTCAATCTGCAATCTTCAAATCTCTATCCACAAACATCAATTCTCATCATTCAACCCTCAACACTCAGTCCCCAATCCTCAACCTTCAATCCTCAATCCTCAAACCTCAATCCTCATTCTTCAATCCTCAACACCCAATCCTCAATCTTCAATCCTCAATACTCAATCCTCAATTCTCAATCCTCAATCCTCAATCCTCAGACCTCAAACAGCAATGCTCAACCCTCAGTCCTCGTCCTCAATCCACAACCATCAATAATGAATCCTCAATCTTCAATCATCAATATTCAATCTTCAGTCCTCAATCCTCAGTCCTCAATCCTCAAACCTCAATCCTCAACCGTCAGTCCTCGTCCTCAAACATCAATCCTCAATCCTCAATCCTCGATCTTCAATCATCAATACTCAATCTTCAATCCTCAATCCTCAATCCTCAATCCTCAATCCTCAATCCTCAATATTCAACGCACAACCCTCAACCATCAATCCTGAATACTCAACCATCAATCCTCAATTCTCAATACTCAATAGAATATCCTGAATTCTCATGGTTCAATACTCAATCCACAATATTCAATAATCAAATCTCAATCCTCAAACATCAATTCTCAACACTCAATCCTCAACACTCAGTCCTCTCTCTTCAATCCTCCATCCCCAATCCTCAATCCTCAAGCGTCAATCCTCAATTCTCAATCCTCAATCCTCAATCCTCAATCTTCAATCCTCAGTCCCAAATCCTCAATCTTCAATACTCAATCCTCAGTCCTCGGTCTTCAATTCTCAATACTCAATCTTCAATCCTCAATCCTCAATCCTCAATCCTCAATCCTCGTTCATCAATCCTCAATACCCAATCCTCAATCTTCAATCCTCAATCCTCAATCCTCAATCCCCAATCCTCAATCCTCAATCCTCAGTCCTCAAACCTCAATCTTCAATCCCCAATACTCAATCTTCAATCCTCAATCCTCAATCCTCGGTCCACAATCCTCAGTCCTCAAACATCAATCCTGAATCCACAATCCTGAATCCTCAATCTTCAGACCTCAGTCCTCAACAATCGGTCGTCAATTCTCAATCGTCAATAGAATATCATCAATTCACAGTTTTCAATACACAGTACTCAATCTGCAATCTTCAAATCTCTATCCACAAACATCAATACTCATCATTCAACCCTCAACACTCATTCCCCAATCCTCAACCTTCGATCATCAATCCTCAAAACTCAATCCTCATTCTTCAATCCTCAATACCCAATCCTCAATCTTCAATCCTCAATCCTCAATCCTCAATTCTCAATCCTCAATCCTCAATCCTCAGACCTCAAACAGCAATGCTCAACCCTCAGTCCTCGTCCTCAATCGACAACCATCAATAATGAATTCTCAATCTTCAATCATCAATATTCAATCCTCAGTCCTCAATCCTCAATCCTCAATCCTCAATCCTCAATATTCAACGAACAACCCTCAACCATCAATCCTCAATACTCAACCATCAATCCTCAATTCTCAATACTCAATAGAATATCCTGAATTCTCATGGTTCAATACTCAATCCAGAATATTCAATAATCAAATCTCAATCCTCAAACATAAATTCTCAACACTCAATCCTCAACACTCAGTCCTCTCTCTTCAATCCTCCATCCTCAATCCTCAATCCTCAAGCGTCAATCCTCAATCCTCAATCCTCAATCCTCAATCCTCAATCTTCAATCCTCAGTCCCAAATCCTCAATCTTCAATACTCAATCCTCAATCCTCGGTCTTCAATCCTCAATACTCAATCTTCAATCCTCAATCCTCAATCCTCAATGTTCAATGCGCAATACCCAATCCTCAATCTTCGATCCTCAATCCTCAATCCTCAACCCTCAATCCTCAATCCACAATCCTCAATCCTCAATCCTCAGACCTCAAACAGCAATGCTCAACCCTCAGTCCTCGTCCTCAATCCACAACCATCAATCCTCAATCCTCAACCTTCAATCATCAATATTCAATCTTCAGTCCTCAATCCTCAATCCTCAATACTCAATCCTCAATCCTCAATGTTCAATCCGCAATACCCAATCCTCAATCTTCAATCCTCAGTCCTCAATCCTCAATCCTCGATCCTCAATTCTCAATCTTCAATCCACAATACTCAATCTTCAACCCTCAATCCGCAATCCTCAATCCTCAATCCTCATTCTTCAATCCTCAACACCCAATCCTCAATCCTCAATCCTCAATCCTCAATCCTCAATTCTCAACCCTCAATCCTCAACCCTCAGACCTCAAACATCAATACTCAACCCTCAGTCGTCGTCCTCAATCCACAACACTCAATCCTCGATCCTCAATCTTCAATCATCAATATCCAATCTTCAATCCTCAATCCTCAATCCTCAATACTCAATCCTCTATCCTCAGTGTTCAATCCTCAATACCCAATCCTCAATCTTCAATCCTCAATCCTCAATCCTCAATCCTCAATCCTCAATCCTCAATATTCAACGAACAACCCTCAACCATCAATCCTCAATACTCAACCATCAATCCTCAATTCTCAATACTCAATAGAATATCCTGAATTCTCATGGTTCAATACTCTATCCAGAATATTCAATAATCAAATCTCAATCCTCAAACATCAATTCTCAACACTCAATCCTCAACACTCAGTCCTCTCTCTTCAATCCTCCATCCTCAATCCTCAATCCTCAAGGGTCAATCCTCAATCCTCAATCCTCAATCCTCAATCCTCAATCTTCAATCCTCAGTCCCAAATCCTCAATCTTCAATACTCAATCCTCAATCCTCGGTCTTCAATCCTCAATACTCAATCTTCAATCCTCAATCCTCAATACTCAATCCTCTATCCTCAGTGTTCAATCCTCAATACCCAATCCTCAATCTTCAATCCTCAATCCTCAATCCTCAATCCCCAATCCTCAATCTTCAATCCTCAATCCTCAATCCTCAATCCCCAATCCTCAATCCTCAATCCTCAGTCCTCAAACCTCAATCTTCAATCCCCAATACTCAATCTTCAATCCTCAATCCTCAATCCTCGGTCCACAATCCTCAATCGTCAATCTCCAATCCTGAATACTCAATCTTCAATCCTCAACCCTCAATCCTCAATCCTCAATTCTCAGTCCTCATTCTTCATTCCTCAATACCCAAACCTCAATCTTCAATCCCCAATACTCAATCTTCAATCCTCAATCCTCAATCCTCGGTCCACAATCCTCAATCGTCAATCTCCAATCCTGAATACTCAATCTTCAATCCTCAATCCTCTATCCTTAATCCTCAGTTCTCAGTCCTCATTCTTCATTCCTCAATACCCAATCCTCAATCTTCAATCCTCAATCCTCAATCCTCAATTCTCAACCCTCAATCCTCAGACCTCAGTCCTCAAACCTCAATCCCCAGACCTCAGCCATCATCATCAATAGTCAATCCTCAATCCCCAATCCTCAATCCTCAATCCCCAATGTTCAGTGCGCAATACCCTGTCCTCAATCTTCAATCCTCGACCCTCAATCCTCAATCCTCAATCCTCAACCCTCAATCCTCAATCCTCAATCCTCAGTCCTCAAACATCAATCCTCAATCCTCAATCCTGTATCCTCAATCTTCAGACCTCAGTCCTCAACAATCGGTCGTCAATTCTCAATCGTCAATACAATATCATCAATTCACAGTTTTCAATACACAATACTCAATCTGCAATCTTCAAATCTCTATCCACAAACATCAATACTCATCATTCAACCCTCAACACTCATTCCCCAATCCTCAACCTTCAATCCTCAATCCTCAAACCTCAATCCTCATTCTTCAATCCTCAATACCCAATCCTCAATCTTCAATCCTGAATCCTCAATCCTAAATTCTCAATCCTCAATCCTCAGTCCTCAGTCCTCAAACCTCAATCCTCAATCCTCAGCCCTCATCCTCAATCCTCAATCCTCAATCCTCAATCCTCAATCTTCAATAATCAATCATCAATTCTCAATCCACAATACTCAATCCCCAATCGTCAATCCTCAATCCCCAATCCTCATTCCTCAATCCCCAATGTTCAATGCGCAATACCCAATACTCAATCTTCAATCCTCGACCCTCAATCCTTAATCCTCAATCCTCAACCCTCAATCCTCAATCCTCAGTCCTCAAACATCAATCCTGAATCCTCAATCCTGAATCCTCAACCTTCAGAACACAGTCCTCAACAATCTGTCGTCAATTCTCAATCCTCAATAGAATATCATCAATTCACAGTTTTCAATACTCAATACTCAATCTGCAATCTTCAAATCTCTATCCACAAACATCAATTCTCATCATTCAACCCTCAACACTCAGTCCCCAATCCTCAACCTTCAATCCTCAATCCTCAAACCTCAATCCTCATTCTTCAATCCTCAACACCCAATCCTCAATCTTCAATCCTCAATACTCAATCCTCAATTCTCAATCCTCAATCCTCAATCCTCAGACCTCAAACAGCAATGCTCAACCCTCAGTCCTCGTCCTCAATCCACAACCATCAATAATGAATCCTCAATCTTCAATCATCAATATTCAATCTTCAGTCCTCAATCCTCAGTCCTCAATCCTCAAACCTCAATCCTCAACCGTCAGTCCTCGTCCTCAAACATCAATCCTCAATCCTCAATCCTCGATCTTCAATCATCAATACTCAATCTTCAATCCTCAATCCTCAATCCTCAATCCTCAATCCTCAATCCTCAATATTCAACGCACAACCCTCAACCATCAATCCTGAATACTCAACCATCAATCCTCAATTCTCAATACTCAATAGAATATCCTGAATTCTCATGGTTCAATACTCAATCCACAATATTCAATAATCAAATCTCAATCCTCAAACATCAATTCTCAACACTCAATCCTCAACACTCAGTCCTCTCTCTTCAATCCTCCATCCCCAATCCTCAATCCTCAAGCGTCAATCCTCAATTCTCAATCCTCAATCCTCAATCCTCAATCTTCAATCCTCAGTCCCAAATCCTCAATCTTCAATACTCAATCCTCAGTCCTCGGTCTTCAATTCTCAATACTCAATCTTCAATCCTCAATCCTCAATCCTCAATCCTCAATCCTCGTTCATCAATCCTCAATACCCAATCCTCAATCTTCAATCCTCAATCCTCAATCCTCAATTCTCAATCCTCAATCCTCAATCCTCTGATCTCAAACATTAATACTCAATCCTCAGTCCTCGTTCTCAATCCACAACCCTCAATCCACAATCCTCTATCTTCAATTCTCAATCCTCAATCCTCAACCCTCAATCCTCAATCATCAATCCTCAGTCCTCAATCTTCAATCCTCAATGCTCAATCCTCAATACTCAATACTCATTCCTCAATCCTCAATCCTCAACTCTGAATCCTCAATCCTCAACCCTCAGACCTCAAACATCACTACTCAACCTTCAGTCCTCGTCCTCAATCCACAACACTCAATCCTCGATCCTCAATCTTCAATCATCAATATTCAATTTTCAATGCTCAATCCTCAATCCTCAATACTCAATCCTCTACCCTCAGTGTTCAATCCTCAATACCCAATCCTCAATCTTCAATCCTCAATCCTCAATCCTCAATCCCCAATCCTCAATCCTCAATCCTCAGTCCTCAAACCTCAATCCTCAACACTCAGCCCTCATCCTCAATCCTCAATCCTCAATCCTCAATCCTCAATCTTCAATCCTCAATCCTCAATCCTCAATCCTCAATCCTCAATCCTCAATCCTCAGACCTCAAACAGCAATGCTCAACCCTCAGTCCTCGTCCTCAATCCACAACCATCAATAATGAATCCTCAATCTTCAATCATCAATATTCAACCTTCAGTCCTCAATCCTCAATCCTCAATCCTCAAACCTCAATCCTCAACCGTCAGTCCTCGTCCTCAAACCTCAATCCTCAATCCTCAATCCTCAATCTTCAATCATCAATACTCAATATTCAATCCTCAATCCTCAATCCTCAATCTTCAATCCTCAATACTCAATCTTCAATCCTCAATCCTCAATCTTCAATACTCAATCCTCAATCCTCAATCTTCAATCCTCAATACTCAATCTTCAATACTCCATCCTCAATTCTCAATCCTCAATACTCAATCCTCAATCCTCAATCCTCAATCCTCAATCCTCAATCCTCATTCTTCAATCCTCAATACCCAATCCTCAATCTTCAATCGTCAATCCTCAATCCTCAATTCTCAATCCTCAATCATCAACCCTCAGACCTCAAACATCAATACTCAACACTCAGTCCTCCGTCCTCAATCATCAATCGTCAATCTCCAATCCTGAATACTCAATCTTCAATCCTCAAGCCTCAATCCTCAATCCTCAATCCTCAATCCTCAATCCTCATCCTTCAATCCTCAATACCCAGTCCTCCATCTTCAATCCTCTATCATCTATCCTCAATCCTGAATCTTCAATCGTCAATACTCAATCTTCAATCATCAATCCTCAGTACTCAAACCTCAATCCTCAATCCTCAATCCTCAGTAATCAATCCTCAATCTTCAATACTGAATCGTCAATCCTCAGTCCTCAATACTCAATCTGCAATACACAATCTTCAATACTCAATCCTCAATCCTCCGTCCTCAATCATCAATCGTCAATCTCCAATCCTGAATGCTCAATCTTCAGTCCTCAATCCTCAATCCTCAATCCTCAATCCTCAATCCTCAAGCGTCAATCCTCAATCCTCAATCCTCAATCCTCAATCCTCAATCTTCAATCCTCAGTCCCAAATCCTCAATCTTCAATACTCAATCCTCAATCCTCGGTCTTCAATCCTCAATACTCAATCTGCAATCCCCAATCCTCAATCCTCAATACTCAATCCTCATCCTTCAATCCTCAATACCCAATCCTCAATCTTCAATCCTCAATCCTCAATCCTCAATTCTCAATCCTCAATCCTCAATCCTCTGATCTCAAACATCAATACTCAATCCTCAGTCCTCGTTCTCAATCCACAAGCCTCAATCCACAATCCTCAATCTTCAATTCTCAGTCCTCAATCCTCAATCCTCAATCCTCAATCCTCAGTCCTCAACCCTCAATTCTGAATCCTCAACCCTCAATCCTCAATCTTCAGCCCACAGTCCTCAACAATCAGTTGTCAATCCACAATCCTCAATAGAATATCATCAATTCACAGTTTTCAATACTCAATACTCAATCTGCAATCTTCAAATCTCTATCCACGAACATCAATTCTCACCACTCAACCCTCAACACTCAGTCTTCAATCCTCAATCCTCAATCCTCAATCCTCAATCCTCATTCTTCAATCCTCAATACCCAATCCTCAATCTTCAATCCTCAATCGTCAAACCTCAATTCTCAATCCTCAATCCTCAATCCTCAGACCTCAAACAGCAATACTCAACCCTCAGTCCTCGTCCTCAATCCACAACCATCAATCCTCAATCCTCAACCTTCAATCATCAATATTCAATCTTCAGTCCTCAATCCTCAATCCTCAATACTCAATCCTCAATCCTCAATGTTCAATCCGCAATACCCAATCCTCAATCTTCAATCCTCAGTCCTCAATCCTCAATCCTCAATCCTCAATTCTCAATCTTCAATCCTCAATACTCAATCTTCAACCCTCAATCCACAATCCTCAATCCTCATTCTTCAATCCTCAACACCCAATCCTCAATCCTCAATCCTCAATCCTCAATCCTCAATTCTCAACCCTCAATCCTCAACCCTCAGACCTCAAACATCAATACTCAACCCTCAGTCCTCGTCCTCAATCCACAGCACTCAATCCTCGATCCTCAATCTTCAATCATCAATATTCAATTTTCAATGCTCAATCCTCAATCCTCAATACTCAATCCTCTACCCTCAGTGTTCAATCCTCAATACCCAATCCTCAATCTTCAATCCTCAATCCTCAATCCTCAATCCCCAATCCTCAATCCTCAATCCTCAGTCCTCAAACCTCAATCCTCAACACTCAGCCCTCATCCTCAATCCTCAATCCTCAATCCTCAATCCTCAATCTTCAATCCTCAATCCTCAATCCTCAATCCTCAATCCTCAATCCTCAATCCTCAGACCTCAAACAGCAATGCTCAACCCTCAGTCCTCGTCCTCAATCCACAACCATCAATAATGAATCCTCAATCTTCAATCATCAATATTCAACCTTCAGTCCTCAATCCTCAATCCTCAATCCTCAAACCTCAATCCTCAACCGTCAGTCCTCGTCCTCAAACCTCAATCCTCAATCCTCAATCCTCAATCTTCAATCATCAATACTCAATATTCAATCCTCAATCCTCAATCCTCAATCTTCAATCCTCAATACTCAATCTTCAATCCTCAATCCTCAATCTTCAATACTCAATCCTCAATCCTCAATCTTCAATCCTCAATACTCAATCTTCAATACTCCATCCTCAATTCTCAATCCTCAATACTCAATCCTCAATCCTCAATCCTCAATCCTCAATCCTCAATCCTCATTCTTCAATCCTCAATACCCAATCCTCAATCTTCAATCGTCAATCCTCAATCCTCAATTCTCAATCCTCAATCATCAACCCTCAGACCTCAAACATCAATACTCAACACTCAGTCCTCCGTCCTCAATCATCAATCGTCAATCTCCAATCCTGAATACTCAATCTTCAATCCTCAAGCCTCAATCCTCAATCCTCAATCCTCAATCCTCAATCCTCATCCTTCAATCCTCAATACCCAGTCCTCCATCTTCAATCCTCTATCATCTATCCTCAATCCTGAATCTTCAATCGTCAATACTCAATCTTCAATCATCAATCCTCAGTACTCAAACCTCAATCCTCAATCCTCAATCCTCAGTAATCAATCCTCAATCTTCAATACTGAATCGTCAATCCTCAGTCCTCAATACTCAATCTGCAATACACAATCTTCAATACTCAATCCTCAATCCTCCGTCCTCAATCATCAATCGTCAATCTCCAATCCTGAATGCTCAATCTTCAGTCCTCAATCCTCAATCCTCAATCCTCAATCCTCAATCCTCAAGCGTCAATCCTCAATCCTCAATCCTCAATCCTCAATCCTCAATCTTCAATCCTCAGTCCCAAATCCTCAATCTTCAATACTCAATCCTCAATCCTCGGTCTTCAATCCTCAATACTCAATCTTCAATCCCCAATCCTCAATCCTCAATACTCAATCCTCATCCTTCAATCCTCAATACCCAATCCTCAATCTTCAATCCTCAATCCTCAATCCTCAATTCTCAATCCTCAATCCTCAATCCTCTGATCTCAAACATCAATACTCAATCCTCAGTCCTCGTTCTCAATCCACAAGCCTCAATCCACAATCCTCAATCTTCAATTCTCAGTCCTCAATCCTCAATCCTCAATCCTCAATCCTCAGTCCTCAACCCTCAATTCTGAATCCTCAACCCTCAATCCTCAATCTTCAGCCCACAGTCCTCAACAATCAGTTGTCAATCCACAATCCTCAATAGAATATCATCAATTCACAGTTTTCAATACTCAATACTCAATCTGCAATCTTCAAATCTCTATCCACGAACATCAATTCTCACCACTCAACCCTCAACACTCAGTCTTCAATCCTCAATCCTCAATCCTCAATCTTCAATCCTCAATCGTCAAACCTCAATTCTCAATCCTCAATCCTCAATCCTCAGACCTCAAACAGCAATACTCAACCCTCAGTCCTCGTCCTCAATCCACAACCATCAATCCTCAATCCTCAACCTTCAATCATCAATATTCAATCTTCAGTCCTCAATCCTCAATCCTCAATACTCAATCCTCAATCCTCAATGTTCAATCCGCAATACCCAATCCTCAATCTTCAATCCTCAGTCCTCAATCCTCAATCCTCAATCCTCAATTCTCAATCTTCAATCCTCAATACTCAATCTTCAACCCTCAATCCACAATCCTCAATCCTCATTCTTCAATCCTCAACACCCAATCCTCAATCCTCAATCCTCAATCCTCAATCCTCAATTCTCAACCCTCAATCCTCAACCCTCAGACCTCAAACATCAATACTCAACCCTCAGTCCTCGTCCTCAATCCACAGCACTCAATCCTCGATCCTCAATCTTCAATCATCAATATTCAATCTTCAATCCTCAATCCTCAATCCTCAATACTCAATCCTCTATCCTCAGTGTTCAATCCTCAATATCCAATCCTCAATCTTCAATCCTCAATCCTCAATCCCCAATCCTCAATCCTCAATCCTCAGTCCTCAAACCTCAATCTTCAATCCTCAATACTCAACCTTCAATCCTCAATCCTCAATCCTCGGTCCTCAATCCTCAATCGTCAATCTCCAATCCTGAATACTCAATCTTCAATCCTCAATCCTCAATCCTCAATCCTCAATTCTCAATCCTCATTCTTCATTCCTCAATACCCAATCCTCAATCTTCAATCCTCAATCCTCAATCCTCAATGCTCAACCCTCAATCCTCAGTCCTCAGTCCTCAAACCTCAATCCTCAGAACTCAGCCCTCATCATCAATCCTCAATCCTCAACCCTCAATCCTCAATCTTCAACCCCCAATACTCAATATTCAATCCTCAATCCTCAATCCTCAATCTTTAATCCTCAATCCTCAATCCTCAATCCTCGTTCTTAATTCCTCAATACCCAATCCTCAATCTTCAATCCTGAATCCTCAATCCTAAATTCTCAATCCTCAATCCTCAGTCCTCAGTCCTCAAACCTCAATCCTCCACCCTCAGCCCTCATCCTCAATCCTCAATCCTCAATTCTCAATCCTCAATCTTCAATCCTCAATACTCAATCTTCAATAATCAATTATCAATTCTCAATTCACAATACTCAATCCTCAATCGTCAATCCTCAATCCCAAATCCTCAATCCTCAATCCCCAATGTTCAATGCGCAATACCCAATCCTCAATCTTCAATCCTCGACCCTCAATCCTCAATCCTCAATCCTCAACCCTCAATCCTCAATCCTCAGTCCTCAAACATCAAACCTGAATACTCAATCCTGAATCCTCAATCTTCTGACCTCAGTCCTCAACAATCAGTCGTCAATTCTCAATCCTCAATAGAGTATCATCAATTCACAGTTTTCAATACACAATACTCAATCTGCAATCTTCAAAACTCTATCCACAAACATCAATTCTCATCATTCAACACTCAACACTCAGTTCCCAATCCTCAATCTTCAATCCTCAATCCTCAATACTCAGTCCTCAATCCTCAATCTTCAATTCTCAATACTCAATCTTCAACCCTCAATCCCCAATCCTCAATCCTCAATCCTCAATCCTCAATCCTCAATCCACAATCCTCAATCCTCAATCCTCAGACCTCAAACAGCAATGCTCAACCCTCAGTCCTCGTCCTCAATCCACAACCATCAATCCTCAATCCTCAACCTTCAATCATCAATATTCAATCTTCAGTCCTCAATCCTCAATCCTCAATACTCAATCCTCAATCCTCAATGTTCAATCCGCAATACCCAATCCTCAATCTTCAATCCTCAGTCCTCAATCCTCAATCCTCGATCCTCAATTCTCAATCTTCAATCCACAATACTCAATCTTCAACCCTCAATCCGCAATCCTCAATCCTCAATCCTCATTCTTCAATCCTCAACACCCAATCCTCAATCCTCAATCCTCAATCCTCAATCCTCAATTCTCAACCCTCAATCCTCAACCCTCAGACCTCAAACATCAGTACTCAACCTTCAGTCCTCGTCCTCAATCCACAACACTCAATCCTCGATCCTCAATCTTCAATCATCAATATTCAATTTTCAATGCTCAATCCTCAATCCTCAATACTCAATCCTCTACCCTCAGTGTTCAATCCTCAATACCCAATCCTCAATCTTCAATCCTCAATCCTCAATCCTCAATCCCCAATCCTCAATCCTCAATCCTCAGTCCTCAAACCTCAATCCTCAACACTCAGCCCTCATCCTCAATCCTCAATGCTCAATCCTCAATCCTCAATCTTCAATCCTCAATCCTCAATCCTCAATCCTCAATCCTCAATCCTCAATCCTCAGACCTCAAACAGCAATGCTCAACCCTCAGTCCTCGTCCTCAATCCACAACCATCAATAATGAATCCTCAATCTTCAATCATCAATATTCAACCTTCAGTCCTCAATCCTCAATCCTCAATCCTCAAACCTCAATCCTCAACCGTCAGTCCTCGTCCTCAAACCTCAATCCTCAATCCTCAATCCTCAATCTTCAACCATCAATACTCAATATTCAATCCTCAATCCTCAATCCTCAATCCTCAATCCTCAATCCTCAATCCTCAATATTCAACGCGCAACCCTCAACCATCAATCCTCTATACTCAACCATCAATCCTCAATTCTCAATACTCAATAGAATATCCTGAATTCTCATGGCGCAATACTCAATCCACAATATTCAATAATCAAATCTCAATTCTCAAACATCAATTCTCAACACTCAATCCTCAACACTCAGTCCTCTCTCTTCAATCCTCCATCCCCAATCCTCAATCCTCAAGCGTCAATCCTCAATTCTCAATCCTTAATCCTCAATCCTCAATCTTCAATCCTCAGTCCCAAATCCTCAATCTTCAATACTCAATCCTCAATCCTCGGTCTTCAATTCTCAATACTCAATCTTCAATCGTCAATCCTCATTCATCAATCCTCAATACCCAATCCTCAATCTTCACTCCTCAATCCTCAATCCTCAATTCTCAATCCTCAATCCTCAATCCTCTGATCTCAAACATTAATACTCAATCCTCAGTCCTCGTTCTCAATCCACAACCCTCAATCCACAATCCTCAATCTTCAATTCTCAATCCTCAATCCTCAATCCCCAATCCTCAATCTTCAATCCTCAATCCTCAATACTCAATCTTCAATCCTCAATACTCAATCTTCAAACCTCAATCCTCAATTCTCAAACCTCAATGCTCAATACTCAATCGTCAATCCTCAATCCCCAATCCTCAATCTTCAATCCTCAATCCTCAATCCTCAATCCTTAATCCTCAATCTTCAATCCTCAATACTCAATCCTCAATCCTCAGTCCTCAAACCTCAATCCTCAACACTCAGCCCTCATCCTCAATCCTCAATCCTCAATCCTCAATCCACAATCTTCAATCCTCAATCCTCAATCCTCAATTCTCAATCCTCAGTCCTCAATCTTCAATCCTCAATGCTCAATCCTCAATACTCAATACTCAATCTTCAATCCTCAATCCTCAATTCTCAATCCTCAATGCTCAATACTCTATCGTCAATCCTCAATCCCCAATCCTCAACCTTCAATCCTCAATTCTCAAACCTCAATGCTCAATACTCAATCGTCAATCCTCAATCCCCAATCCTCAACCTTCAATCCTCAATCCTCAATCCTCAATCCTTAATCCTCAATCTTCAATCCTCAATACTCAATCTTCAATCCTCAATCCTCAATCCTCAATCTTCAATCCTCAATACTCAATCTTCAATCCTCAATCCTCAATCTTCAATACTCAATCCTCAATCCTCAATCTTCAATCCTCAATACTCAATCTTCAATCCTCAAGCGTCAATCCTCAATCCTCAATCCTCAATCCTCAATCCTCAATCTTCAATCCTCAGTCCCAAATCCTCAATCTTCAATACTCAATCCTCAATCCTCGGTCTTCAATCCTCAATACTCAATCTTCAATCCCCAATCCTCAATCCTCAATACTCAATCCTCATCCTTCAATCCTCAATACCCAATCCTCAATCTTCAATCCTCAATCGTCAAACCTCAATTCTCAATCCTCAATCCTCAATCCTCAGACCTCAAACAGCAATACTCAACCTTCAGTCCTCGTCCTCAATCCACAACCATCAATCCTCAATCCTCAACCTTCAATCATCAATATTCAATCTTCAGTCCTCAATCCTCAATCCTCAATACTCAATCCTCAATCCTCAATGTTCAATCCGCAATACCCAATCCTCAATCTTCAATCCTCAGTCCTCAATCCTCAATCCTCAATCCTCAATTCTCAATCTTCAATCCTCAATACTCAATCTTCAACCCTCAATCCACAATCCTCAATCCTCATTCTTCAATCCTCAACACCCAATCCTCAATCCTCAATCCTCAATCCTCAATCCTCAATTCTCAACCCTCAATCCTCAACCCTCAGACCTCAAACATCAATACTCAACCCTCAGTCCTCGTCCTCAATCCACAGCACTCAATCCTCGATCCTCAATCTTCAATCATCAATATTCAATCTTCAATCCTCAATCCTCAATCCTCAATACTCAATCCTCTATCCTCAGTGTTCAATCCTCAATACCCAATCCTCAATCTTCAATCCTCAATCCTCAATCCCCAATCCTCAATCCTCAATCCTCAGTCCTCAAACCTCAATCTTCAATCCTCAATACTCAATCTTCAATACTCAATCCTCAATCCTCGGTCCTCAATCCTCAATCGTCAATCTCCAATCCTGAATACTCAATCTTCAATCCTCAATCCTCAATCCTCAATCCTCAATTCTCAATCCTCATTCTTCATTCCTCAATACCCAATCCTCAATCTTCAATCCTCAATCCTCAATCCTCAATTCTCAACCCTCAATCCTCAGTCCTCAGTCCTCAAACCTCAATCCTCAGAACTCAGCCCTCATCATCAATCCTCAATTCTCAATCCTCAATCTTCAATCCTCAGTACTCAATCTTCAATAATCAATTATCAATTCTCAATCCACAATACTCAATCCTCAATCGTCAATCCTCAATCCCCAATCCTCAATCCTCAATCCCCAATGTTCAATGCGCAATACCCAATCCTCAATCTTCAATCCTCGACCCTCAATCCTCAATCCTCAATCCTCAACCCTCAATCCTCAATCCTCAGTCCTCAAACATCAAACCTGAATACTCAATCCTGAATCCTCAATCTTCTGACCTCAGTCCTCAACAATCAGTCGTCAATTCTTAATCCTCAATAGAGTATCATCAATTCACAGTTTTCAATACACGATACTCAATCTGCAATCTTCAAAACTCTATCCACAAACATCAATTCTCATCATTCAACACTCAACACTCAGTTCCCAATCCTCAATCTTCAATCCTCAATCCTCAATACTCAGTCCTCAATCCTCAATCTTCAATTCTCAATACTCAATCTTCAACCCTCAATCCCCAATCCTCAATCTTCAACCCTCAATCCTCAATCCTCAATTCTCAATCCTCAATCCTCAATCCTCAGACAACAAACAGCACTACTCAACCCTCAGTCCTCGTCCTCAATCCACAACCATCAATACTGAATCCTCAATCTTCAATCATCAATATTCAATCTTCAGTACTCAATCATCAAACTTCAATCCTCAATACTCAATCTTTAATCCTGAATCCTCAATCCTCAATCGTCAATCCTCAATTCTCAATCCTCAATCCTCAATCCTCTGATCTCAAACATCAATACTCAATCCTCAGTCCTCGTTCTCAATCCATAAGCCTCAATCCACAATCCTCAATCTTCAATTCTCAGTCCTCAATCCTCAATCCTCAATTCTCAATCCCCATTCTTCATTCCTCAATACCCAATCCTCAATCTTCAATCCTCAATCCTCAATCCTCAATTCTCAACCCTCAATCCTCAGTCCTCAGTCCTCAAACCTCAATCCTCAGAACTCAGCCCTCATCATCAATCCTCAATCCGCAATCCTCAATCCTCAATCTTCAACCATCAATACTCAATATTCAATCCTCAATCCTCAATCCTCAATCCTCAATCCTCATTCTTAAATCCTCAATACCCAATCCTCAATCTTCAATCCTGAATCCTCAATCCTAATTTCTCAATCCTCAATCCTCAGTCCTCAGTCCTCAGACCTCAAACCTCAATCCTCAACCCTCAGCTCTCATCCTCAATCCTCAATCCTCAATCCTCAACCCTCAATCCACAATCCTCAATCCTCAATCCTCATTCTTCAATTCTCAACACCCAATCCTCAATCTTCAATCCTCAATCCACAATCCTCAATTCTCAACCCTCTATCCTCAACCCTCAGACCTCAAACATCAATACTCAACCCTCAGTCCTCGTCCTCAATCCACAACACTCAATCCTCGATACTCAATCTTCAATCATCAATATTCAGTCTTCAATCCTCAATCCTCAATCCTCAATACTCAATCCTCTATCCTCAGAGTTCAATCCTCAATACCCAATCCTCAATCTTCAATCCTCAATCCTCAATCCTCAATCCCCAATCCTCAATCCTCAATCCTCAGTCCTCAAACCTCAATCTTCAATCCTCAATACTCAATCTTCAATCCTCAATCCTCAATCCTCGGTCCTCAATCCTCAATCGTCAATCTCCAATCCTGAATACTCAATCTTCAATCCTCAATCCTCAATCCTCAATCCTCAATCCTCAATCTTCATTCTTAAATCCTCAATACCCAATCCTAAATCTTCAATCCTGAATCCTGAATCCTAAATTCTCAATCCTCAATCCTCAGTCCTCAGTCCTCAAATCTCAATCCTCAAACCTCAGCCCTCATCCTCAATCCTCAATCCTCAATCCTCAATCCTCAATCCTCAATCTTCAATCCTCAATTTTCAATCTTCAATAATCAATCCTCAATGCTCAATCCTCAATACTCAATACTCAATCTTCAATCCTCAATCCTCAATTCTCAATCCTCAATGCTCAATACTCTATCGTCAATCCTCAATCCCCAATCCTCAATCTTCAATCCTCAATCCTCAATACTCAATCTTCAAGCCTCAATACTCAATCTTCAAACCTCAATCCTCAATTCTCAAACCTCAATGCTCAATACTCAATCGTCAATCCTCAATCCCCAATCCTCAATCTTCAATCCTCAATCCTCAATCCTCAATCCTCAATCCTCAGTCCTCATTCATCAATCCTCAATGCTCAGTCCTCAATACTCAATACTCAATATTCAATCCTCAATCCTCAATTCTCAATCCTCAATGCTCAATACTCTATCGTCAATGCTCAATCCCCAACCCTCAATCTTCAATCCTCAATCCTCAATACTCAATCTTCAATCCTCAATACTCAATCTTCAAACCTCAATCCTCAATTCTCAAACCTCAATGCTCAATACTCAATCCTCAATCCTCAATACCCTATCTTCAATCCTCAATACTCAATCTTCAACCCTCAATCCACAATCCTCAATCCTCAATCCTTATTCTTCAATCCTCAACACCCAATCCTCAATCTTCAATCCTCAATCCACAATCCTCAATTCTCAACCCTCTATCCTCAACCCTCAGACCTCAAACATCAATACTCAACCCTCAGTCCTCGTCCTCAATCCACAACACTCAATCCTCGATCCTCAATCTTCAATCATCAATATTCAATCTTCAATCCTCAATCCTCAATCCTCAATACTCAATCCTCTATCCTCAGAGTTCAATCCTCAATACCCAATCCTCAATCTTCAATCCTCAATCCTCAACCCTCAATCCACAATCCTCAATCCTCAATCCTCATTCTTCAATCCTCAACACCCAATCCTCAATCTTCAATCCTCAATCCACAATCCTCAATTCTCAACCCTCTATCCTCAACCCTCAGACCTCAAACATCAATACTCAACCCTCAGTCCTCGTCCTCAATCCACAACACTCAATCCTCGATCCTCAATCTTCAATCATCAATATTCAATCTTCAATCCTCAATCCTCAATCCTCAATACTCAATCCTCAATCCTCTGTCCTCAAACCTCAATCTTCAATCCTCAATACTCAATCTTCAATCCTCAATCCTCAATCCTCGGTCCTCAATCCTCAATCGTTTAATCTCCAATACTGAATACTCAATCTTCAATCCTCAATTCTCAATCCTCAATCCTCAATCCTCAATCCTCATTCTTAAATCCTCAGTACCCAATCCTAAATCTTCAATCCTGAATCCTCAATCCTAAATTCTCAATCCTCAATCCTCAGTCCTCAGTCCTCAAATCTCAATCCTCAAACCTCAGCCCTCATCCTCAATCCTCAATCCCCAATCCTCAATCTTCAATCCTCAATCCTCAATCCTCAATCATCAATCCTCAGTCCTCAATCTTCAATCCTCAATGCTCAATCCTCAATACTCAATACTCAATCCTCAATCCTCAATCCTCAACTCTGAATCCTCAATCCTCAACCCTCAGACCTCAAACATCAGTACTCAACCTTCAGTCCTCGTCCTCAATCCACAACACTCAATCCTCGATCCTCAATCTTCAACCATCAATATTCAATTTTCAATGCTCAATCCTCAATCCTCAATACTCAATCCTCTACCCTCAGTGTTCAATCCTCAATACCCAATCCTCAATCTTCAATCCTCAATCCTCAATCCTCAATCCCCAATCCTCAATCCTCAATCCTCAGTCCTCAAACCTCAATCCTCAACACTCAGCCCTCATCCTCAATCCTCAATCCTCAATCCTCAATCCTCAATCTTCAATCCTCAATCCTCAATCCTCAATCCTCAATCCTCAATCCTCAATCCTCAGACCTCAAACAGCAATGCTCAACCCTCAGTCCTCGTCCTCAATCCACAACCATCAATAGTGAATCCTCAATCTTCAATCATCAATATTCAACCTTCAGTCCTCAATCCTCAATCCTCAATCCTCAAACCTCAATCCTCAACCGTCAGTCCTCGTCCTCAAACCTCAATCCTCAATCCTCAATCCTCAATCTTCAATCATCAATACTCAATCTTCAATCCTCAATCCTCAATCCTCAATCCTCAATCCTCAATACTCAATCCTCAATATTCAACGCACAACCCTCAACCATCAATCCTCTATACTCAACCATCAATCCTCAATTCTCAATACTCAATAGAATATCCTGAATTCTCATGGTGCAATACTCAATCCACAATATTCAATAATCAAATCTCAATCCTCAAACATCAATTCTCAACACTCAATCCTCAACACTCAGTCCTCTCTCTTCAGTCCTCCATCCCCAATCCTCAATCCTCAAGCGTCAATCCTCAATTCTCAATCCTTAATCCTCAATCCTCAATCTTCAATCCTCAGTCCCAAATCCTCAATCTTCAATACTCAATCCTCAATCCTCGGTCTTCAATTCTCAATACTCAATCTTCAATCCTCAATCCTCATTCATCAATCCTCAATACCCAATCCTCAATCTTCACTCCTCAATCCTCAATCCTCAATTCTCAATCCTCAATCCTCAATCCTCTGATCTCAAACATTAATACTCAATCCTCAGTCCTCGTTCTCAATCCACAACCCTCAATCCACAATGCTCAATCTTCAATTCTCAATCCTCAATCCTCAATCCCCAATCCTCAATCTTCAATCCTCAATCCTCAATACTCAATCTTCAATCCTCAATACTCAATCTTCAAACCTCAATCCTCAATTCTCAAACCTCAATGCTCAATACTCAATCGTCAATCCTCAATCCCCAATCCTCAATCTTCAATCCTCAATCCTCAATCCTCAATCCTTAATCCTCAATCTTCAATCCTCAATACTCAATCCTCAATCCTCAGTCCTCAAACCTCAATCCTCAACACTCAGCCCTCATCCTCAATCCTCAATCCTCAATCCTCAATCCACAATCTTCAATACTCAATCCTCAATCCTCAATTCTCAATCCTCAGTCCTCAATCTTCAATCCTCAATGCTCAATCTTCAATACTCAATACTCAATCTTCAATTCTCAATCCTCAATTCTCAATCCTCAATGCTCAATACTCTATCGTCAATCCTCAATCCCCAATCCTCAATCTTCAATCCTCAATTCTCAAACCTCAATGCTCAATACTCAATCGTCAATCCTCAATCCCCAATCCTCAACCTTCAATCCTCAATCCTCAATCCTCAATCCTTAATCATCAATCTTCAATCCTCAATACTCAATCTTCAATCCTCAATCCTCAATCCTCAATCTTCAATCCTCAATACTCAATCTTCAATCCTCAATCCTCAATCTTCAATACTCAATCCTCAATCCTCAATCTTCAATCCTCAATACTCAATCTTCAATACTCCATCCACAATTCTCAATCCTCAATACTCAATCCTCAATCCTCAATCCTCAATCCTCAATCCTCAATCCTCAATCCTCATTCTTCAATCCTCAATACCCAATCCTCAATCTTCAATCGTCAATCCTCAATCCTCAATTCTCAATCCTCAATCATCAACCCTCAGACCTCAAGCATCAATACTCAACCCTCAGTCCTCCGTCCTCAATCACCAATCGTCAATCTCCAATCCTGAATACTCAATCTTCAATCCTCAAGCCTCAATCCTCAATCCTCAATCCTCAATCCTCAATCCTCATCCTTCAATCCGCAATACCCAGTCCTCCATCTTCAATCCTCTATCATCTATCCTCAATCCTGAATCTTCAATCGTCAATACTCAATCTTCAACCATCAATCCTCAGTACTCAAACCTCAATCCTCAATCCTCAATCCTCAGTAATCAATCCTCAATCTTCAATACTGAATCGTCAATCCTCAGTCCTCAATACTCAATCTTCAATACACAATCTTCAATACTCAGTCCTCAATCCTCCGTCCTCAATCATCAATCGTCAATCTCCAATCCTGAATACTCAATCTTCAGTCCTCAATCCTCAATCCTCAATCCTCAATCCTCAATCCTCAAGCGTCAATCCTCAATCCTCAATCCTGAATCCTCAATCCTCAATCTTCAATCCTCAGTCCCAAATCCTCAATCTTCAATACTCAATCCTCAATCCTCGGTCTTCAATCCTCAATACTCAATCTTCAATCCCCAATCCTCAATCCTCAATACTCAATCCTCAACCTTCAATCCTCAATACCCAATCCTCAATCTTCAATCCTCAATCCTCAATCCTCAATTATCAATCCTCAATCCTCAATCCTCTGATCTCAAACATCAATACTCAATCCTCAGTCCTCGTTCTCAATCCACAAGCCTCAATCCACAATCCTCAATCTTCAATTCTCAGTCCTCAATCCTCAATCCTCAATCCTCAATCCTCAGTCCTCAACCCTCAATTCTGAATCCTCAACCCTCAATCCTCAATCTTCAGCCCACAGTCCTCAACAATCAGTTGTCAATCCACAATCCTCAATAGAATATCATCAGTTCACAGTTTTCAATACTCAATACTCAATCTGCAATCTTCAAATCTCTATCCACGAACATCAATTCTCACCACTCAACCCTCAACACTCAGTCTTCAATCCTCAATCCTCAATCCCCAATCCTCAATCCTCATTCTTCAATCCTCAATACCCAATCCTCAATCTTCAATCCTCAATCCTCAAACCTCAATTCTCAATCCTCAATCCTCAATCCTCAGACCTCAAACAGCAATACTCAACCCTCAGTCCTCGTCCTCAATCCACAACCATCAATCCTCAATCCTCAACCTTCAATCATCAATATTCAATCTTCAGTCCTCAATCCTCAATCCTCAATACTCAATCCTCAATCCTCAATGTTCAATCCGCAATACCCAATCCTCAATCTTCAATCCTCAGTCCTCAATCCTCAATCCTCAATCCTCAATTCTCAATCTTCAATCCTCAATACTAAATCTTCAACCCTCAATCCACAATCCTCAATCCTCATTCTTCAATACTCAACACCCAATCCTCAATCCTCAATCCTCAATCCTCAATCCTCAATTCTCAACCCTCAATCCTCAACCCTCAGACCTCAAACATCAATACTCAACCCTCAGTCCTCGTCCTCAATCCACAGCACTCAATCCTCGATCCTCTATCTTCAATCATCAATATTCAATCTTCAATCCTCAATCCTCAATCCTCAATACTCAATCCTCTATCCTCAGTGTTCAATCCTCAATACCCAATCCTCAATCTTCAATCCTCAATCCTCAATCCCCAATCCTCAATCCTCAATCCTCAGTCCTCAAACCTCAATCTTCAATCCTCAATACTCAATCTTCAATCCTCAATCCTCAATCCTCGGTCCTCAATCCTCAATCGTCAATCTCCAATCCTGAATACTCAATCTTCAATCCTCAATCATCAATCCTCAATCCTCAATTCTCAATCCTCATTCATCATTCCTCAATACCCAATCCTCAATCTTCAATCCTCAATCCTCAATCCTCAATTCTCAACCCTCAATCCTCAGTCCTCAGTCCTCAAACCTCAATCCTCAGAACTCAGCCCTCATCATCAATCCTCAATCCTCAACCCTCAATCCTCAATCTTCAACCCCCAATACTCAATATTCAATCCTCAATCCTCAATCCTCAATCTTTAATCCTCAATCCTCAATCCTCAATCCTCGTTCTTAATTCCTCAATACCCAATCCTCAATCTTCAATCCTGAATCCTCAATCCTAAATTCTCAATCCTCAATCCTCAGTCCTCAGTCCTCAAACCTCAATCCTCCACCCTCAGCCCTCATCCTCAATCCTCAATCCTCAATTCTCAATCCTCAATCTTCAATCCTCAATACTCAATCTTCAATAATCAATTATCAATTCTCAATCCACAATACTCAATCCTCAATCGTCAATCCTCAATCCCCAATCCTCAATCCTCAATCCCCAATGTTCAATGCGCAATACCCAATCCTCAATCTTCAATCCTCGACCCTCAATCCTCAATCCTCAATCCTCAACCCTCAATCCTCAATCCTCAGTCCTGAAACATCAAACCTGAATACTCAATCCTGAATCCTCAATCTTCTGACCTCAGTCCTCAACAATCAGTCGTCAATTCTCAATCCTCAATAGAGTATCATCAATTCACAGTTTTCAATACACGATACTCAATCTGCAATCTTCAAAACTCTATCCACAAACATCAATTCTCATCATTCAACACTCAACACTCAGTTCCCAATCCTCAATCTTCAATCCTCAATCCTCAATCCTCATTCTTAAATCCTCAATTTTCAATCTTCAATAATCAATCCTCAATGCTCAATCCTCAATACTCAATACTCAATCTTCAATCCTCAATTTTCAATCTTCAATAATCAATCCTCAATGCTCAATCCTCAATACTCAATACTCAATCCTCAATCCTCAATCTTCAATCCTCAATTTTCAATCTTCAATAATCAATCCTCAATGCTCAATCCTCAATACTCAATCCTCAATCCTCAATCCTCAATCCTCAATCCTCAATCTTCAATCCTCAATTTTCAATCTTCAATAATCAATCCTCAATGCTCAATCCTCAATACTCAATACTCAATCTTCAATCCTCAATCCTCAATTCTCAATCCTCAATGCTCAATACTCTATCGTCAATCCTCAATCCCCAATCCTCAATCTTCAATCCTCAATCCTCAATACTCAATCTTCAAGCCTCAATACTCAATCTTCAAACCTCAATCCTCAATTCTCAAACCTCAATGCTCAATACTCAATCGTCAATCCTCAATCCCCAATCCTCAATCTTCAATCCTCAATCCTCAATCCTCAATCCTCAATCCTCAGTCCTCAACCATCAATCCTCAATGCTCAGTCCTCAATACTCAATACTCAATATTCAATCCTCAATCCTCAATTCTCAATCCTCAATGCTCAATACTCTATCGTCAATGCTCAATCCCCAACCCTCAATCTTCAATCCTCAATCCTCAATACTCAATCTTCAATCCTCAATACTCAATCTTCAAACCTCAATCCTCAATTCTCAAACCTCAATGCTCAATACTCAATCCTCAATCCTCAATACCCAATCTTCAATCCTCAATACTCAATCTTCAACCCTCAATCCACAATCCTCAATACTCAATCCTTATTCTTCAATCCTCAACACCCAATCCTCAATCTTCAATCCTCAATCCACAATCCTCAATTCTCAATCCTCTATCCTCAACCCTCAGACCTCAAACATCAATACTCAACCCTCAGTCCTCGTCCTCAATCCACAACACTCAATCCTCGATCCTCAATCTTCAATCATCAATATTCAATCTTCAATCCTCAATCCTCAATCCTCAATACTCAATCCTCTATCCTCAGAGTTCAATCCTCAATACCCAATCCTCAATCTTCAATCCTCAATCCTCAACCCTCAATCCACAATCCTCAATCCTCAATCCTCATTCTTCAATCCTCAACACCCAATCCTCAATCCTCAATCCTCAATCCACAATCCTCAATTCTCAACCCACTATCCTCAACCCTCAGACCTCAAACATCAATACTCAACCCTCAGTCCTCGTCCTCAATCCACAACACTCAATCCTCGATCCTCAATCTTCAATCATCAATATTCAATCTTCAATCCTCAATCCTCAATCCTCAATACTCAATCCTCAATCCTCTGTCCTCAAACCTCAATCTTCAATCCTCAATACTCAATCTTCAATCCTCAATCCTCAATCCTCGGTCCTCAATCCTCAATCGTTTAATCTCCAATACTGAATACTCAATCTTCAATCCTCAATTCTCAATCCTCAATCCTCAATCCTCAATCCTCATTCTTAAATCCTCAGTACCCAATCCTAAATCTTCAATCCTGAATCCTCAATCCTCAATTCTCAATCCTCAATCCTCAGTCCTCAGTCCTCAAATCTCAATCCTCAAACCTCAGCCCTCATCCTCAATCCTCAATCCTCAATCCTCAATCCTCAATCCTCAATCTTCAATCCTCAATACTCAATCTTGAATAATCAATCATCAATTCTCAATCCACAATACTCAATCCTCAATCGTCAATCCTCAATCCCCAATCCTGAATCCTCAATCCCCAATGTTCAATGCGCAATACCCAATCCTCAATCTTCAATCCTCGACCCTCAATCCTCAATCCTCAATCCTCAACCCTCAATCCTCAATCCTCAGTCCTCAAACATCAAACCTGAATCCTCAATACTGAATCCTCAATCTTCTGACCTCAGTCCTCAACAATCAGTCGTCAATTCTCAATCCTCAATAGAATATCATCAATTCACAGTTTTCAATACACAATACTCAATCTGCAATCTTCAAATCTCTATCCACAAACATCAATACTCATCACTCTACACTCAACACTCAGTCTTCAATACTCAATCCTCAATCCTCAATCCTCAATCCTCATCCTTCAATCCTCAATACCCAATCCTCAATCTTCAATCCTCAATCCTCAATCCTCAATCCTCATTCTTCAATCCTCAACACCTAATCCTCAATCTTCAATCCTCAATCCTCAATCCTCAATTCTGAATCCACAATCCTCAACCCTCAGACATCAAACATCAATACTCAACCCTCAGTCCTCGTCCTCAATCCACAACACTCAATCCTCGATCCTCAATCTTCAATCATCAATATTCAATTTTCAATGCTCAATCCTCAATCCTCAATACTCAATCCTCCACCCTCAGTGTTCAATCCTCAATACCCAATCCTCAATCTTCAATCCTCAATCCTCAATCCTCAATCCCCAATCCTCAATCCTCAATCCTCAGTCCTCAAACCTCAATCCTCAACACTCAGCCCTCATCCTCAATCCTCAATCCTCAATCCTCAATCCTCAATCTTCAATCCTCAATCCTCAATTCTCAATCCTCA